>NW_004949096.1:24874600-24900891 GCF_000317375.1 Microtus ochrogaster
GGGAGGAGTGGGAGGCTGGGAGGAGGCGGAAATTTTTTTTTCTCAATAAAAAAAAAAGAAAAAAATTAGTTTGAGAATTTTAAACACCGGGTCTTCGCTGCAAACAGCCTGAATTTCTGACGCATATCCTTTTCTCAAAAACATGAGTGAATGAGAGAAATACCCATCATTTATTGTGTACGGATATTGACCTCATAATACAAATTGTTCATTGGTAGATTGCTTCATATATTGATCAGCTTTTCTCGATTTGTGATAACTGGGTAAGACAGATTTAATTCTATGTTCTTAAAAAGAAAAAAAAAAGCATGCACAGCAATACAATCATTATTGAGAACATGTGCTCTAGTTTCTAAAAAAGCAGATAATTTCTTTTTGAATCTATGGACCAAAAACTACATCAGAGGGTCTTCTAATTCATTTTCTTCTATGTGTGAACTCTTAACAATGAAAGAGATAGTCAATCGGATTCAACATAGAACTATTAGATATGAAAAGGAAGGGAAACACTGCAGTGGTCACTTGCCACCAAGATAGTCATTGTTCTGTAACAAAACATAAGTCTGTGCCTCGCTCCCCCATCTTTGCATTCACTCTGTGGCCATCTAAGGGACCATTCTGGCTTTCCACATGTATTCGCTGATAAATTGGGGAGGGACCTTAGCTACCATTCTACATCCCCAGCACCCACTAATCACAGCTGTTTCCCACTTACTCACAAGTATATCATTCCACTGAAATGACTTCCTCTAAGGCAACTATAACCAAGTCTTTTCTTGGTCTTCATGCTGCAGACAGTTCATCTGCATCATCAAGTCTCCCACCCCTCACCTCTCCATGGCTGGGCCCTGGCCGGTGGGTCTTGAAGGCCATAACCAGCAGCTTGCTGATTCCCTTCCACTTGGTCTTTGTTAGTTATTTCAGAAAGTCAGGTCAGGCTATCTACCGCTCCTACCACATGGTCCTTTCCTTTTGGTTCCTTCAGGCTCCAGGGACAGCTCCATCCCTTGTTGTCCCCACTATCCTAGGCCTGGAGGTGTCTGTTCCTGTGGGAACTCTGTTGACTCCAAGAGCCCCTCGAGACTGTTCTCTTGGTTAGGTTCTGGATTTTGTTCTCCTCTTCTCAAGTTTACCACCAGATATATTCACTTTAGGGCATTGCCCTCATGGCTCTCCAGGTCTTTACTTTTTTTGGACAAGTGTTATATTGTTAGTGTTGAGTTTTCTGCTTCATTAGAAGGCACAGGAAAACACAAAAAAATGTGCTTTCACTATAATCTTACCCTCTACGAATCACAAATATGACATTCAATAAAGCATATTTCGTTGTGATTTTTCTTAAAGAAATAAAAATGTGATTTCTTGACGAAACACAGAGGACGCCCTTCTAGAGTTTGGGTTATCTACAGACTTTGAAAACACAACAGCAGAAGCATAGGCGCTAACTCTAAAGTATCAACAGATGGGACCATATGAGAATGAAAGTTTCTGTACAGCAAAGAAAACCAGCAGAACACGAAGGCAGTCTATAGAATGGGAGAAAACCTTTCTTTACTAGCCATACTTAAGCAAGATAATGAATACCTAGAAATTACAACGAACTGCAGAAATTAAACACCAAGGAAATCAAACTATCACTCAAAAAACAGGCAGATGATATGAATAGACACTTATCAGAAAGAAGCAGAAATAGTCAATAAGTATTTTAAAAGTGTCCAGTATCTCTAGCTATTGGGGGGAAAACAAATTAGAGCTACTCTGAAATACCACCTCACTCCAGTCAGAATGGCTATCATCAATAAATTTGACAACAAATGGAGAGAAAGACACCCTTATTCACTGTTGGTGGGGAGTAAATACAGCCATTGTGGAAATCAGTTTTGAGATTTCACAGAAATTAAAAATAGAACTACCATATGGCCCATTTCTCTTACTTATCCAGAGAACTCCATACACTACCATGGAGAGGTTTACATGCCATATTTATTGGTGCTTTATTCACTACAGCAAAAAACTACAATCAACACAGTTGTCCATCAATACACGAATGGATAATGAAAATTGTATGTGGCTGGAGAGATGGCTTATCAGTTAAGAGCCTTGTTGTTCTTGTGGAGAACCTTGCCTCAATGCCAAGTACCCCCATGTAGGGTTACAAGTATACACATCCAGCTTCAGGGGATTCCAGGCCCTCTTCTGATTTCCATGGGTATCAAACACTCATATGGGGCACAGATATACCTGTGAGCAAATCATTCATACACATAAAATAAAATAAATCTTAAAAGGAACTCACACACACACACAATTTATCTCTAAAGAAAAATAAAAGCACAACATTTCCAGGAAAATGGATGAGCTGAGAATGTATTAATTAAGCAAGGTCACACAATCTCAGAAAGAAGGGAAGCATGTTGTTCCTCATACACAGAATCTAGCCAATAAGATACATGTGTACATGAACAAAGGGACATGTGGGTACACTGCAATATTTCAAAAAGAGGAAAAGCTAGACATTAGGGGAGGAAGAGAGACTGAATGCAGTCAATGAATATGAGTTATGAAATAGAATATAAAACTAAACATTTTGTAGTTCTAATGCTGTCATGGATTTTTTTCATTTCTGGTGGTATCTAAGTAGACAAAAATATATTAGATATGGAAAATACAAAAACACAGTATAAACCTCTTACACTATGAAGATTCCCTTTCAAATGGCCACTTTAACTATGCAGAGTCCATAGAGATATACAGTATGGGAGTCTGGCTAAGTTTGGTGTGTGACTCCCCCTACAATTTTTAAAATAATGCATAAAGTAAATTGAAAATTCTTTAAAAAGAAAAAGTAATTTAAAAATAAGTAAAGTTGGCATTAGAGAAAATAGCTCAGTAAGAAAGCTTTCAGTGTAAGCATGTGAACCTGAGTTCAAATCCCAAGAACCCCCATGGAAAACTGTGCCTCTAACCCCAGCTCTATGGTGTCAGAGACAGGAGGATCAGTGAGGCTTGCCAGCTGCCAGCTTGTTTCAAGAGAGGGACAGAGAAGACACTTGGTATTTTATTGGCCCCTGCATGGGCACGGGCACGGGCACGGGCACAGACAGTAGCACACATCCACACACACAAACACATACACAAATAAGAATAATAAATACAATAGTTAAAATAATGGTTCCAAAATTATAAAAGTGACATATACCCTACATGTGGGGAAACAGTGTGGAAATACGCAAAGGAGGAAAGCTAGCACTCCCACACACCCAGTTCTCACTGCTTTCCAGTCCATCACCCACTTACAACCTTGCACTTTGAATGTTAATGACCTGGTCAATCGTTCTTCACACCCGTTTCTGTGATAGTCAAACATTTACCAAATACACATGTTTATATATGGGAAAAAGTAATGTTGTTTTTTTGCTTTTGTTTTTTTTTTTTACAAGAAACAAGAACGTCCTGCATAATATTTTGTAACTTGTTAGAAGCCTATATTGGTACTTTAGATAGCCTCGGACTATTACAGAAAAAAAGTGTGTTACAATTTAAACTTGTTTCCATTGGTGGGCGCTTTTTTAGATGATCTGAAAGTATACAAATTGCTACAGGGCCAGAAAGATGCTTAGCAGGTCAAGTGTTTGTGATGCAAGCCTGATGACCTGAAATTATCCCCTGGAGCCCACATGAAAGTAGACGCAGAGAACTCACACCAATCAGTCCTCTGTCCTCATGGCCTGCACCCCATCTCCATCACTCACATGCATACAAATAACAGTCACAATAATGATAATAAAATTTAAATCACTGTAGTAACTAAATGTATGCATATAATCATACATTCATTTAAGCTAAGTTCTTAAAAGTAGGGTCACTAGATTATATCTACTAATAATTTTAATGGTGACCCTTTAATATCTCCTGTTAATAATTCAGTTACTATAGTCTAGATATAATAAGGTATATACAATTTCTGAAATCTCTCTACTCTATTCACAACTACAGGTAACTTTCTATGTACCACACAATTTCTGAAGTTAGCTAAATATGTGTCTTATATGTGTCTTTTAATATTTGGGGCTTCCTTAAATTTCATCAAATTACATCAACCCTCAATGCTTACATTTAAAGAATTTATGTATATTCCACATAGTATAAACCCTGAGGGAAACCAAAGGTTTGACAGAAGAATTAAATACAATATACTCTTTTTACATGAGTGCCTCTCAATTCTAAATAGGCCAACATTAATTACATTTTTTATGAGCATAAGAATTGGTCAAATGATTTCAAAACCAAGAAACTCTGTGCTTGAGTCATGTGTTTCCATCAGACCTCACTAACTCCAAAGACCAAAAATCATGTTTGTTGAACCACACAAGGAGGACTGGATTTTTCTCTCAGTGTGGTGAGACCACTGTCAAGTGATGCTTGTGCCATTAAAGGGGTTCATTTTAGATCAAAGGTAAATGAAAACAGAAAATCCAAAAAGAATCTCAATGCTAAGCCCCCTGAACACTGTTATGTAGGCTATCACAACTAAAAACCTCTCAAAGTTAATTTAAGGAAATACGTTTCTCAAAGGCTTGGCAACATTCAGTAGCCTCTACCAAAGTAAAGTCCTGTAAATCCAGTACAATGTGATCAGCAGAAGGGTCCATGAGAAGAAAAATCTGGCCATTTTTATATTAGTATATATTCTGCTTGATCATATTGTCAACATGTAAGAAATTCCTGTGTACAGGGCATGGGATGGAGAGTTATAGAGTTTATGAAGTCAACAAGAGATGGCTCAGTGGTCTTTGTGATACCCTATGCTATGCCCTGCATGGCTGGCAACGGCACTGGATTTAAATGCTTGGTCTTGTAAGTTGTGGGTTTCACTTTCGACTCAAAATTAACTTCTTGCCTGTAACTCTGGAGTCTTCCAACTAGAAGCAGGCCTTTTGAGCGAAAACAAGCAACAACCTGAAAATAATCAAAATGCTAAACCCCAAGGAATTAACCTGTTCCTTGAGTCATTGATGAGGACTTTCAATTATCTTGCTCTCATCACTTCAGTGAATAACCTGGCTGTTATTTCCACAGGAAATACATGTCCACAGACCGTAAACTCAATCTAGTTAATAGCTAACTTGGGGAAAAGTTGGGAGTTGGAGACAGATGAAGGACCACTGGAGGGTGAAGGTAAATGGGTTACCTCTGGACAGCCAGCTGCTACTGAGATCTCTCCTGAGATTGAGAGGGAGGAAATGTGAGAAGCAAGACAGAAGCAGCCAGACAGAAAAAATTCCCCTATCTGAACTCACTGCAGAAAGAATTAAAAAAAAATGGCAAGGACTCTGGCTGGAGAAGGAAAAGTGAAGAGAGGAAAAGGAATGAAAAGATATGCCATAGATCAAAGGAGTTATTAGAGCTCTCCCTCCTCCACGCTTCTCAAGAAGGAGTCAGTAAGATAGGGTTGGAGTGTCTCGGGATAAAGTCCAAGAGATTCCATCTAAGACAGAAACCCTATTCTCCCGCTTCTCTCTCCTCCCGCTTTCCATCTCCTTCTATAAAGTTAGATGCATAGGGGGTCTCCATAATGGAGGAATTCTGTGATTTTTTTTTTTTGTTTTTGATTTTTGAGACAGGGTTTCTCTGTGTAACAGGCCTGGCTGTTTTGGAACTTGCCTTGTAGATCATGCTGGCCTTGAACTCACAGAAATCCGCCTGCTTCTGCCTCTCTAGTGCTGGGCTTAAAGGTGTGCACCACCACGCCCAGCAAATCCTGTGATTTTAATAATTGGCTCCTAAAAGCACTACTTAAGATCTCAATGGAAGGCTGGGCCGAAGTGAAAACAGTGATCATGCAGCTGTTCATGACCAACTACAGGGAGAAGCCACATGGAAAATGGAGCCATCTGCTGAATTTGTCCCTCACTGGGTTAACAGTCAATCGCCAACAGAAACCGAACGGCTTCTTATGTGCTTACAAACAACTAACCTTAATCCAGACAGGATGTGGATTTTATAACATAACAGACTGCAATAAATGACAAGACAATCCTAAACTAAGGGATAAAAGTCTTGCAAAACACCAAATACACCCAATGCAGAGAGTCTGGGTGAGGAGTACACAGAACCCTAGAATCTGATGTCATTTCTAACTCTTGGTTCCTTTTCCTGTTGCTGTGATCAGACACCATGACAAAAACAACTTAAGGGAGAAAGGTTCATTTAGGCTCGGAGTTCACCATGTGGGCAGGCCAAAGCGGCAGGAACTTGAAGCAGTTGGTCATATTGTATCCACAGCCCACAAGCAGAGAGCAATGAATGAATATATGCCTGTGCTTAGCTTGCTTTATCCAACTTATATGGTCCAGGATTCCCCGCCAAGGGAGTGGTCCCAAACACAGTTAAGACAGATCTCCCCACACCAATAAACATAATCAGGATACCATGCACAGGCATGTCCCAAGGCCCATCTCCAGGTGAATTTAGACTGTCAAGTTGACATCACCACTACCCATAGCAGAACCTTCAGAGTTAAAGCAACAATTCCACACTCTGCTTCCTCCTCTAACTCCACTCGGCTCACTTGCCAAGTGAGCCCAAGTTGCCAGCATCCATGCTGAGAAAGTATTTTCATTATTAGAGTTTTGAAGCGCATGATATGAATTTTAGAATTCTGACTTTCATTTTGAGAAAGAAAGTAGCGAGTTTTACCCAACTAAGATCGACATATTGAATATACAAGATGGAAAAGGTATCTAACACATTTTAAAGAAACACCTCCCTGCCTCGGGGACATAAACTGTCACAGATTCAAGAGAAGCTGAATCTTCTTTCCTTAATCAATATTTTTATCTCAAAATTTCACATGAGTTTTCTATAAATAAAATTCCAGTACCCCCGAAGAGATGATATATCGTATTATAGGTTATTTTCTGACCTAAGACGCTGACCATATGCTGCTAAAGCACTCATCATCTGCACAGTGGCACACAAAACCTTGAGTGCTTGAGCACACTGCTTGGAAAAGGTCAAGAACAAAGGATTGGGACTCACGATTGAACGCTCAAAATTATTTTCCATGTAAAAATTTAATCACAGCAAGCAGAGTAGTCAGAGGAGCTCATTAGCACCGTATGCATGCCTACTCCAGTCACAGTAGTAACCTATAAATAAGACAATTCTTGACATTCAACAGCTGCTTTGTGCTTCTTTGGGTGACTACATAGAAAAGAAAAGAAAAGAAAAGAAAACCTGAGCCAAGTTCCTTTTTCCAAAAAAGAAAACTGTGTCTCGTTTTCAGAGGTAGAATTTCACTGTCAAGTCCAGCTGGCCTAAAACTCTCTCTGTAGTCAAGGCTGGCCTTAAATTCTCTCTGTAGCCAAGGCTGGCCTTAAACTTGTGATTCCTTACCCCAGCCTTCCAACTGCTAGAACTATAGGCATGGGCCAGCACACCACGCACCCAGATATCTTCATCTTAGATTAGATGCTTCCTTTCTGGTAACAAAAGTATTTTTTTGTCATAAATCATGACACAAAACTATAGAAAACAAAACTGAACCTCCAGACATATGAGTAAAAACAGCATGCCTCTGCTCTTCTTCTTAGAGATTCCCTAGAATGACATCAATAGCATCACCACTAGAATTTAGGTCAATGGGCCAATTACTCAATGCTGACATCAAAGGTAGAGACAAGCTGCTGCTTCTCTACCTGCTCCTTTCTGAGTCTGGGTGTTAGGCAATCTTGGAGGCAACTTTATGCACCACAAATAAATAGATAAACAAACACACAAACAATACTCAAAAGCTCATATAAACTATTGCTTCTAAAAAAACCCTGCACTCTTAGTCCTCTGGATCAAGAGTATCTTTGCCATTCCCACACCCCGTGCACAAATCCCAGTTTCCTTGTTACCAAGCGAATGGACATTCCTAGCAATATCAGTCCATTGTTAACCATCTAGTCTCGCAACAGCAGAGGCAGAACAATTGCAGTTGAATTTCCCAGATGCAGATCAAAAACAGCATAAACAGAGACTAACCTGGTGGTGGCTGGTACTGAGGTGGGGCTGTGATCTTCTCTGGCCTCAAGCTTCTTTCTGGTGCTTCCTCAGATACCAGCCAAGTTTGGCTTGCTCTGAGGGAAGTCGGGGTGCCTCCTTTGGTCTCCGTGACCTTGGTAGAAGATGAGGGCTCCAAGGTGACAGCAGAGGGAAACCCAGAGGAGACAAGGTTCTTCCTACTAGGGCATTCATTAAACACAGCTTCTCCCTCGCTAGGCAGTGGAGGAAGCAGGAGGATCCTGTGGTGCTGCTGCGGGCTGGGGCACCTTGGAGACACAGGCGAGGGAACAGGTGACAGCCGTTTGTGTGCGCTGGACTGAGGCGATGAATTATTAAATACCATGCCGAGAGCTGTTGGGGCTTGGGGGCTTGGCTTCCTCTCATCGCATTTGGGTTGTGGAGAATCAGGACCTACAGTGTGGGGCAGATCCAGAAGCAAGAATTTATGGGTGCTCTGGGGTAGCCCGGTCTTCCTTTGTCTTCTAGTTTCTGGGAAAGTGTGGGTGGCCCTTGTGTTGAGAGAGAAGCCTAGTGTTTTCCCCTCGGTGGCTTCATCTAACTTCTCACTCTCTATCACCTTCCGGAGAACCTTGTTCACAGCCCCCTCAGTGCTGGCTGCTTCCCTGGGAATGGAGGCTCTTTCTGCTGCCAAGGGTTGCAGTGACTTGACCCTTTGCTGCTCCTCCCCCAGTCTCCTGGAACTTTGAGTCTCATCCTTAGCTCCTGAGATGATGAGGAAGTCAGCTTTAGGGATAAACTCAGTTTGGGTCTCTGAGCAAAAGGCAACCCTTCCCTCACCATCAGGATGAGCCCTAACTACTCTTTGGACTTGAGCAGACGGCTCCTGGACCTTCGCCACCACTTTGGAAACAGGTTTCTTCCTGCAAGTCCTTTCCAATGACTTTGGCTTCGGAGTCCCACCCCTCTCTGCCCCTGGATGTTTCTCATGGCTTTCAGGCAAACATGGAGGTTCCTGCTCCAGAGGACTCTTGAGCTGCCTTCCTATGCCTGCAACTCCTACCTCGGCGAGGCTGCTGTCAGGGGACAGAGGTCCTTCATGTTCGGTGTCCTCTGAGGTCTTCCCAGAACTCCCGAAGCCCAGGTCTGCATCTGGTGTCCTGAGAATGCTGGCAGGGCAGCTCTCTCTCCTCCTCCGTGGGGAAGAGGTAAGTGTTTCCCGAGGAACTAAGTTTCCTCTTTCTTCTAGGAGTCGAAGATTAGGCCTAACACGGGGAGGAGGAAGGGAGCTACTGGAACAGACCTGGTCCTTCCCCATCGGAGGAGCTGATTCCTGGCGGCCACGCCCTTTCCTCCTGGTTCTCTTCTGCCGGAGCTCCTCAGGGCTCTCTCTCCTCTTGCCAGACCTCCGGGGCTTTTTGCTCCCTTGGGTGCTCCTCCTAATGAGCGAGTTCACAGGGAGCTCCCTGCTCCGGTTGCCAGCACTCAGGAAGCAGTCTTCCTCGGGAGCCAGGCTCACAGACAGCTCCTGCAAATTCCCTTCCTGGTTCCCCATTGAAATGCCCAGGATGTGCTCTGACCTCAGCAGACTGTCCAGCAACCTCTCCCTCTCTGCTGTGAGCTTGTATAGCTCTGTCAGAATGTCTTTCGTGGGAGTCTGTTTGAAAAATAAGTCGCCAGGATGTTCGTTCGGCTGCTGGCTGAGGCTGGTGATGTCTGGCCCCTCCCTGACTTGGTAGCAGTTATGAAAAGCGTTATTGGATCTGTCTAGAGTTACAGTGCCCTTGTACGAAAATCCTCTGACTTCCCCCTTCGGAAGATAGAAGCTGATATAGCAGAGTTCAGTGACCGGGTTATGCAACTGGAGGGTGCAGTAAGTGCCTTCCATTATGCCTACCTAATTATTCATGCTGTGGAGATGCTGGTCTGTGGTCAGCTCCAGTGGGGAGGCATGTGATGAGGGCTAGGCAGAACAGGCAGCTGACAGTCCTTTCCCGCAACCGGGCTGCCTGTTAAAGAAACACAGGAAAAAAGCAGCTTGTCTAACAGAGTATTACACATCACGGGGTAACATCAATCACAGTATAACCACACTGCTCCTTCCGTTCTAGCCAGGAGCTTGATGGCAGCTTAAGCTCCTACCCACCTTGCCGAGGAGGCTTTCCTGTAGCTAAGTGGTGGGAAGGGGTCTCACTTTACCCAGGACAAAAGTCCCCCTTCCTCACTTGGGAGACCCCTTTGCAGCCCTCAGTCAGTCTGTCCACTTTCCTTGGAGCACAGTGTCTATCCTGTAGAACAGCTACTGAACTTTCCGGGAATTCTGGGAGAACAGGACTTTGAGAACCTTAGAAATGATAGCTGTTTTAGTGACTCGTGTTTGGAACATTATTTTCAGAGATGAGAAGCTTTTGTTATCACAGGAAACATTCTAAGATTCTCTTACACTGAAGCACAGTGTGAGGTGGCAGTACCAGACCAGATTCTGAAGACAGATGACCTTTCAGGCCTGCCTGACCTCGCAAAGCTCTGCACAAAATGTATGATGTTTTATATTTAAAAGTTTAAAATTTAGTAACTCTGGAGCCTTAATCAAGTTTTGTTTCATTTTGAGCTAGGTCTTGCCATGTAGCTTTGGCTGGCCTGGGATGTGCCATGTAGATGAGGCTGGACTTAAAGCTGTGATGATCTTCCTCCCTCTGCCACCCATACGCTGAGAACAGAGGTGTGCACTACCATGTCCAGTGAGATTCTGTTCTGTAATGTTTTCCCTTTATACCTGCTGATTATTTGAAGCCAAGAGGAATGGCAGAGAAAAACACTGCAGGTCCTTGGAGATTTTTAATTACTTGATCATAAAAGTGGTTAGAAATGTCAGGGAGTGGTGAAAGTGGCCTCTGCTTTATGTGACTTGAAGGGGTCCTCAAACGTGTCTTCACGGTTAGCACACCCACACACAAATATGGAGCTTACCCCTCTACACTGTAGCACCTCATTTCTCGAGTTAATATACCACCCAGCCTTCAAGTTGCCCTCAATTAAAGGACACCCCCCCCCCGAATTTAAAAAAAACCAAACATTTAACAACTGGTGTAGTTTTTAAAATTACTTTCCACAAATTTTTTTTCCTTAACAAGTTTTAAACTAGAACATTACATAAAAGTATATCTTGAGTTCAGAAATGAGGGAGAATTTGCCATGCAAACTCCTTAAGGAAAATATGTGAAGCCAAGTGATGAAACAGAATGGCAGGTGTTTGTGAGTGGGGGAAGAGAGAAGTGTGAGGAGGACGCAGAGATCACATAATTCCAGACAAAAGTATGTCTGTTTTGAGTACATATTCACAGAAACTGTCATTTCTTATTTACTCAATCGAAGGATCCTCAGGGTACAAGGAGAAGATGCCCAGAGAGATGAGAAGCCATCTCAGGCCTTGCCTCTTTCATAACTGCATGTGATCTGCTCTCATTCTCATCGTATCTTTAAAATCTTTCTAAAGTGCTCACTGCTAGTCCATCCTAATCACGTATATGTGTACAGATATTGGATAATTACTAGCCCAAGCTCTCCAAACATATGCAAGAACTCATTTGAGGAAACATTTTAGTCTGTGATTTACAATAATGAGAAAGAAAGGTAGGTGCCTATCATGCATGAACCCGAATACTCATCATCCAGAGTTGCATTTATGAGTTCTCAGACAAGCCAAAGGGGGTACCGCAAGTGCTGTTGTGAATTATGAAAAGATAAGATCCTTTCCTTTGCCTCCAAGTATCCTCCTCTGGCTCAACTTAGCTCACTGACTTCCCTGGATGATGGGAAGCATCTGATATAGGGAGAGAAGCACACTGTAGATTTTTTAGAATCTCTTCCAAGTAGCAGTTCACTGATGGAGGTCATTGGTTAATTAATAAAGAAACTGCTTGGCCTAATAGGTTAGAACATAGGTGGGTGGAGTAAACAGAACAGAATGGGGAGGAAGAGGAAGTGAGCTCAGATGCCAGGCCACTGCTCTCCAGGACAGACACGATGAAGCTCCAACCCAAGAAGGATGTAGGCTAGAATCTCCCTGGTAAGTCACCACCTCGTGGTGCTACACACATTAATAGAAATGGGCCAAACAGTGTTTATATGAATACAGTTTGTGTGTTATTATTTTGGGGCATAAGCTAGCCAGGCGGTCAGGAGCCGGGTGGCAGGAGCACAGCCCACAGCTCCCCTGCTACAGTTCACAGTTCACGTCACAATGTCAAGTAGGCCTTTGACTGCTAGCATCTCTTCCCAAGGAAGAGTTATAGAGCTTATGCTGTGATTTTTCATCTCATTTCATCAGCATGGCACCATTCTACAGAGAAAACACTGAAGGTCAGAGACATAAGGAACTTGTCTGTGAGGAATCCCCTAAGAAGAAGCAAGTGTCAAAGCCAGGTCCACCTCCCACCATTGATTTGTGGGTAACACTGCTTTCTCTCTACTGTTTCTGCGGATGAACAGAAGACCCCCCCCTTTGTTATGTCAATGCAATGTAACATAGTTTCTTCATCTATCCCCCCCATATCTTCTAACATTCACTGGACACTGTCAGCATGCCTGACTACATGAAGCACCCCCTTTAAATGATAAAGAAACAGGCAACAGAAATTATTGAGTTGGAAAGTAAAAACTGCCCTGGCTTATAAAGGGGAACCCAGTGGAACTTCTGACTTAGAATTAGGGATGACACACTAATATTAGGGGAAAGGATAGTAATGGGGATGAAGTTTAAGTAAGGAGAGGGAGGGAGAGTTATAGATAACTAACACTAAGGACATTTAAGAAACCAATATGGAAACCTATGCTTTTATAAATTCATACTTATATTTCTATAAGGGTTTACTTGGAGTGACTCTACACAGGAGCTTATGCTCAGCCCAGAAGCCATGAACTACCAAATAAAGAACCCACTGTCAGATGTTGGATACATTTTGTTCCCCCAAGTTTTGGTCATACGCATCCCAGAGGAACCCCCAACCCCAAAATACAGGCTATTGCTACTTCTTTTAGTTTCCCAATCATAGTTGATGTTAAGACATTGCACATACTGGCTATAGAACAAAGAGAAATCAAGCTCATGCTGACTAGGAGGCTTCTCTCTGCTGCCTTGTTTTTATAGCATTAGAAGGTGCTATGTTGGCTGATGAAGAAAAAAGTCATTCTCAATCTTACTCAGCTGTGAACCTTATGAACTGCAATAACAACCAATGTGGCAAATATGTCCAGTGGTGTAATAGTGGCACAGTGTCATGAGGGTAACCAATCATTTTCTGATTGGCTTTAAGGTATGCTACACACACACACACACACACACACACACACACACACACACCTGGTACTGCAAATCTGGACCCAAATCCATGGCTGTGAAGCTTCTAGGCTCCAGGCATGAGACTATTATGTTGTTAAATAGGCACAGGATCAAACTTCCATTTAAATTTTTATCTCTCTATTTATAGATTAGTGTTGCTCTCAGACCTCATGAGAGAAGTTTCTTTGTGCTACAGACAGTGGCTAACACAGAAACTCACAACGAGTCAAAACACAGAGAACAGTAAGTGTCAGTGCCGTGGAGTGCTGAGTCATAAACGGGGCATCTATACCACACCCCTTCTCCAAATCTCAGGCACCAAAGAAGGGAAGGAAATACTGTAAGAAGCAAAAGTCAGGGAGGACCGGAATAAAAAGTGTCTTCTGGACAGGACAGGGCTGCTGTACTCGGAAACTCACAGCAGCTGTGGTGGCCTGCATGAGATCTGAACAAGATCAGAGCACTCAACATTCGAGGAAGGAGTGGGAGGGGGCTTATGAGTCATACCCTAACTGTGCAGTTACAGATTGTGGATGGCTCCTAGGGGAGGGGATAGGCTCCCGAAGCTAGCCTTACAAACAGGAGTGTATAAGAGGAAAAATTGGAATCAGGAAACTATTTTTAAAAAAGGACATAAAGTGGGGGTGGATCTGACAGGAGCTTATATATATGTGTGTATGTATATATGTATATGTATATATATATATAAATAACCAAAATATGTTATATGAAATTCCCAAGAAACAAATAAAATACTATTCTTAAAAAGAAATCAAGGGTAGAAGGACTCAGAGAAAAGTCATTAACTTTTATAAGGATATCAGACACACGCCTGTCCAGTGGGCTAAGTGTTTTATGTCCTGATCTTAGAGTATCTCTGTTATATAAATGGAGGAAATGTCATACTTACAATTCTGTTACTCCTAATCACAAAACTCAAATCAAGGTTTAGGAAATTGTGATATGGGATTTTATAGCAACAAATATATAATGCGAGGCATGAAGCTACCGACCATTACAAATAAAAGCTTCCTACTACTGTGTCAGCTTCATCCTCCCTGAGATGCCTTTACCACACTTGTGGGGCCCTTGTCTGGAGCTGTGCTGCGTTTATGTCAACTTTATCACAAGCTAGTGTCTTTAGGCAGGAGGGACTCTCAGTTGAGAAAATGTCTTCCTAAGATTGGCCTACAGGCAAGCCTACCAGGCATTTTCTTGATTAATGCTTGGATATAAGAGGGCCAGCCCACTGTGGGTGGTGCCAACCCCACACAAGTAGTCTTGATTTGTGTTAGAATGAGCAGGCCAGTAACAGCACTCCTCCATGGAGTCTGCTTCAGTTCCTGCCTCTGGGCTTCAGGCTTGAGTTCCTGGCCCGACTTCTCTCAGAACTGTGGCCTGAAAGCTATAAGAAGAACTAAACCATTTCCTCCGCCAAGTTGCTTTCTGACATGCTCTTTGACCACAGCAAAAGAAGTCCTGAGTAAGGCCAAAAGGAAGAAAGTGTGTGAGCAAATGAACTTCATTCTGAACCCTCTACAGTATCAGGGCACAAGGCTTGAGGGCACAGAGCTGTGCCGACCCAGTAGGGAGCAGGGTACAATGCTGAGTCATGGCACAGATTTCTCCACTTGAGGAGCCAGAGGGAGAAGAATTGTGCGTAAGTCCTACAAGCAAAAGGCAAAGTGGAAAGGCACACAGCGTGGAGTGGGGTTAAGTATGCCAGCACCACCCTCCAGGCTGAGGGTGCAGAGCTATTTCAGGCGGCAGCTCCTCACTCTGCTTTGACTCAAACACAGCAGCTTGCAGGAACCATACAGTAGATCACACATCTTAATCGGTCCGCGAAGGGGCTTTCTCTGCTTGTATTCAGGGTCGAAGCACTTTGCCTCCCTATGGAGGCTCATGCCTTCCATTTCCTCTTGCTAAGTCTCAGGCTGACTTTTCCTCTGCGACAACTCTGCTGTGGTGGTTTATTTCCTGACTCGTTGTCCAAGAGCGAGTAGAAGACATCAGCTACCCCAGATGGAAAGATCTGCTGTGCCTCCTCTAGGAGATGGGATCCATGCTCCTAATCGATTTCACAAAAATTCCCAAAATGAGTTCCCAGAATTAGTAGCAGTCACTCTGTCTGCTGACTGTAGATTTCCTAATTGATTTTTGGCCCTAAACGGCCAATACAAAGCTTTCTTTGGTTAGTCACCGGCGCAGACATGACCTGCAACTCCACCTGGGCCCAATATTGCAGAGACTGATTCTCCACAATGTCCATTACTGAACGGTGATTTTCCCATTTGTTCATTCAGGTTCATGCTTCATTCTCCACACCATTCAAAACAGCAGAAAACCGACTTTCATGCATTCAGTTAATAAACGCCCCTGCAGTTTGACGTCTACTGGGTCTAGACTTTGGAAACAACCACAGTAGACTGCAGAGAGAAATGAAGAGAGGCCAGTGTGTTTATTCCCCGGCTCCCTCCCTCGAGGCTGATGTCTGCTGTGGTTGTGTCCTCTGATGGAGACCATGGCTCCTCTTGGGTACCAGTCACAGCTCCAGCCATAGATCCTTTCTCTAGGTACTAGTTACTGCTCTTTCCCACTACTTATTCCATTCGAAATGGTTAAATTCCCCCTCTTGTGATTTTGGACAAATCCATGCCTCTCTCTCATAGATACTCTCATAGAAAGTGTCTATGCCCTGAGATTTAGTACAGTGCTCCTGTTTTGTGCTTTGCCTAATTTTTCAAATAGGAAATATAAAAATGAAGGAAGACATACAACAACTTCCTTGCTTTTATCTCATGTGAGGAGAATGTTGGTTTTTGTTGTTGTTGTTGTTAACTTATACTCTGTAAAAGTAGGAATAAGAGTGATACACAATCACTACAATAAACCATAAAGACACCCCACCACAAGATATCAAAGAAAAGGACAAAGCATGTCATGTTTGTAAGATTAGGATAATTTGTCAGGCAGAATAAAACATTTCAAGTACCTCCTAACTAAAAGATAAGTTTTGACAGGTACAGATGAAGAAAATGGATTGCTAAGAAGGGGACATTAGAGAAGACAGAGAAACCAGCTAATATGTACAAAGGGAAAAGTCACTCTCTATTTTTCTCCAGGGAGACATTAGTAAAGGAAGATAATGCTGAGGCTGAATAATTTTGAAAGATCATAAATTTATTGAGTAGTAAAAAATATGTCATGAAACCTGGCAAGGGTTCTCATCCAGAAGGTAGAAGGACACAAACACACCAAGAAATGGAGCTAAGGGTACTTTTCCACAAGGCTGTTGAGATAGCTCAGTGGTGAAGAACATCTTAACCACATAATCTGGGTTCTATTCCCAGTGCCCAAATGGTGGATCATAACCATCCTAGCTCCAGTTCCAGCCTCCATAGATATCAGGTATACATGTGGTAAACATACAGATATGTAGGGAAAATACTCATACATATAAATGTTTAAAAATAAGAAAGTAATTTACTATAATGAACCTTTTTTTTTCCAGCAATGACATTATTTGTTTATGAGGGCCGTACCTTCACACCATATACACATCCTGTCTCCTCTCTTTACAAAGACATTTGCACTGGGGACTGAGTTTCTAAGAGAGGAACTTTATAGAAGAAATGTCAAACCACAGCAAGAGTGATGCCCTGTTGCAGAAATATTTAAATTCAGATTGATTGGAAATTAATTATAACTTCATGGACAAATTATTCATGGAGACACTGATGAGTTTTGATCAGGGAAGTATGTTTAGCACCAAATTCAAGGAAGATTAACTTGGCAGTTATGTCAAGACAGACTGGAGTAGAGAGACTGGCAGCTATTCACGAATGAGAAGCAGGGGCATCAGATTCTGAAAGGAAGTTGAGAGAGAAAGAAATGGAACAAGATTATACACTGGAAAGTAGTTCTTAAGTAGAGCACCAGAACACTGGATGATATTGTAGAGGGTAAGAGAGAATGGTGAGGAGAAGCAAACGCAAGAAGAAGGTTTAAGTCCTATGTCTGCCATATTTGTATCATTTTTCTAGAATGCTGGGAACCTAGGAATGTTTTTAAGTTGAAAAGAAGAGGGTAGTAAGGATGGGGATACTGAGAGAACAAATGGAAGACTGAAACAAACATGATAAAGAAAACAAAATTAGATAAAAGTGGTAATTGTAGGAAGGAGAAGGCATGGGTTCCAGTACACAGGAGAAGAGTTGTCATTGACAAGAAAGGGTTGTTCCGTGCCAAAAGCCTGTAGCTAAGCAAAGGGAAGAAGATGCCAATTTAGGAAGCACTGAAACTGGTATTACATACTCAGAGCAGCTTTTCTTCAGAAAGACTCACAATTTTCATGACTTTCTTTGCATTACAAGTAGGGAAGCACTAAACCAGGCTATACTCAAGAACCAGAATGTCTGTCTTTCAAACTCCATTTTTACTGTGAAATCACCCACACTCCAAACTGGGTCTTATTATGCTGACAAGTATCTACCACAAATAAAATGGAAGCCAAATTTTAGTCAACTGTGCATCATTCTTGCAATGCTTCAAGACCAAAAAAGAAAATGATAAAATCATAGTCTTTACAAATACAAAGAAAATCATAGGACTATGTGAAGACTCTCCGTTTCAGTGTTTCCTGACTCATAATTATTTTTCTCTCCACTTATTTTTAAGCAGGTAGCAGACATTTCTCATCAAGGATACCTCCTTTCTCAAAAGTTAAAAGAGTTTCTTTTCTGTGTGACAGCCTACTCCATGTAGTTCTTAGTCGTCATCCCCATGGGAACTTAAAGTCAAAAATAATCATTGCATATGCTAAGTGAAATTTGTGTTTTCAGATTGAAGAGTTTACTCTTAAGAACATCTCTGATTAGAATAGATATTTACACACACACAGCCCTTACAGGGTCAAGGATTTGAGCAGGATCTTTGAGATTTAAAGCTCTATAACAGAGCATGGCTCTTGAGAAGAGAAGCAGCCTCGGGATTTTGGAAAAGAAAGTTTCTCAGGCAAATTTCTCAATTTCTTTATGGTCATCTCTGTTGGAAGAAAAATCTCCTTGTTTCATATTTCTTATGTTTATGTTTTACGTATTCCACAGTATTTTTAAAGATCATGACAATGTGACAGTTTACAAAACTTGTAAGATAAGTTGTCCAGCTTGAACCAACTACCCAGCAAGGCAACAGTCATCATCATAGCCTTTGTACGCACTAACTGCTTCTACTTACATGTCTAGTCAATAATCATCGTGCAATTCAAACCCAGGTTTCTAGACACCTAAGAGTTCTCTTACCACTCCCCAACTCCTACTTATAAGTAAAGAAAGCAAGCAAGAGAAACAAAATATCATCCAATATTTGTTGTTCAATAGTTTTTAAAATGCAAGTCGACTCGAAGCCACATGTCCATAATGTTTCTCACTTAAATATGGCATCCTTTGAGAATTACTTATCTAAGTAAGGAGCCAGGAATCCTATAGGAGACTAATTTATGGGCGACAGTTTCATAGGTACACCTGATCCCTTCTAGTTGTTATTATTCTGGAAGGCACTTTTATTTGTACTTCACAAACTCTGATGTCTACCACAGGAATGAAAAGAAGTTTTCATTCCTCTTAACCTAGTGTAATTTTATGAAGTCCACCATAGGAAATGTAATTTTGTAAAAGGCCCATACCTCTATGTATACACTGAATAAGCATGGGGGCTTCCTGGGCTACGCTGTGAGGGAAGCCCTGGTCATGAGCTGCAAGCGCCTGTGCCACAAGCCAGTCTAGTGAGGAAAACTGTCATCACCAACACTGTGCTCTGCCAAGCTTGTCTTTCTTAGCGAACTAATCAAAGGATGGGGAGAAAACACTTGAGGGTAAACCATCTAAATCAAGATAGGACTGATATGACAAAAAATAAGAAAGAGGAGGACATTGGAAAGAAAAATAATATTAACCAGTACCAGGATCTAAGCAAAGTGTATCCCAAGCCTCCTTCATTCAGTTCCCATGGACTTCGGAGACGGGTACTAGCAATTCTTCAGTTTTCCCTTTGGGAACTCAAATCTGCAAAGCTATTAAGTTACAGAGTTGGAGCTTGAATCCTACCTGCGTAATAAGTGTAGAAGCTATAAAAGACTACATTTCCTAAACTGTCACAAAGAGTTACTTTTATGTGGAGACCTCAAGGGACTTCTAATATCACTACTGGAGGATTATTACCCTTCTCCTTGGAAAGAGATTATTAATGTTTGTTGCAACTAACCCACTAACCATGATCTGTGCACATCTTGACCAGACTATAAACTTTCCAATCTGGCAGCAGAGAAAAGAACACATAATTTTCTTTTCTTTCTTCCTTTCTTCCTTTCTTCCTTTTTTCCTTCCTTCCTTCCTTCCTTCCTTTCTTTTTTAATCTTGACAATAATTTGTTTTTTAATTTTTTATAATAAATAGTTAGACAAAACAAAAAAATTACACATTGGGATTGGACAAAACAAACAAAACGGAAGAGAGCACAAGAGAAGGCACAAGATTCTGATATGATGCCTACTCATTCACACATGTAGGAATCCTATAAGAATGCAAAGCCAGAAGCCATGATATACATGCAGAGGACCTGGTGTGGAGCTGCACAGGGCCTGTGCATGCTGCCTGGTGTGAGTTCATATGCACTTTGGTCATGTTTATTTAGAGGTCCTTTTCCCTTGGTGTCCCTCATTCCCTCTGGTTCTTATACTCTTTCTGTTGCCTCCTCTTCTGCACAGTTCCCTGGACCCCGGGGAGGGGGGGTAAGATTTGATGGAGTCATCCTCTTTAGGATTGAGTGTTCTGTGCCCCTCATGCTCTGCCTAATGTCTGGCTACTGGTCTGTGTTTGTTCCCATCTGCTGTAGGAGAAAGCTTCTCTGGTGATCAACTTATGGGTATAGTGGAATACCATTAAATTGTTTTTTTTTTCTTTTTAGAACAGTAGTATTTGGTTTTACTCTAGGTCCCTGAGCTATCTCGTCTCAGGTTCTGGGTCACCAAGTTGTGTTAGATATGGGATCCATCTCACTAAGAGGACCTTACTTAAGTCAAATCAGGTATTGGTTGGTTATTCCCACAAGCTTTGTGCCACTTTTGCCATAGCGTATCTTGCAGGTAGGACAGCACCGTAGATCAAAGGGTTTGTGGTTGGGTTGATTTTTATGTTTCTCCTTTGGTAATATGCAGAGTACCTATCTGTACCAAAGATGGTAGCATGTAGCAATGAAGGCTCTATGAAGGTGCTAGTTTAACTTCTTCATGTTCAGTGAGTTGTGAGGATGTTATCTTCAGTAATGGAGCCCCTCCATCAGTTTATGGAGAGCAATCTATAGTCTTAGCAACAGCCTGGGTTGTTTGGGGATGTCTATTGGATTCCTTTGGCCAACAACTCTATTAGATGTAATCCAATTCCAGTACTAGAAGTTTCATTTGGTGACAACAGATGTCCAATTGGGGTGCTCTCTCCCCCATTTTTGATGATTTTATTTAGGTCAGCTTCACATATGTATACATACATATATATTTACATAGGTAAATCTATGAATACACACACACATATGGCAGCTTTTGCTACATTAAGTGTCCATACTACCCCTCAAACAACCCTTAATTATGGCCACCTTTCTCCATATTCCTTCCCTCATCCTTGATCCTCCTATTCCAAACAAGAATGAGATTTATCTGTCCCCTTACTCTGTACTGAACCTCTGTGGTTCTACACATTGTAGCTTGTTTATCATTGACTTAACAGTTGATATCCACATATAAGAGAATAATACTGTATTTGTCTTTCTGGGTATGTGATACTTCACTCAGGATGATTTTTTGTAATTCTATCCATTTACCTGCAAATTTCATGATTTCATTTTTTTAAAACAGTAGAGTAATACTCCATCTGTTGAATCTAGAAATCTTTACAATTTCTGGCTATAATGAAAAGGGCAGGAATGAACATGGATGACCAAATGTCTCTGTGGTAGGATGGAAGAATCCTCTGGGTAAGTAGCTGGATCTTGAGGTAGACTGGTTCCTAGCTTCCCGAGGAACCGTCACATTGAGTTCAACAGTGGCTGTAAAATTTTGTACCCCACCAGCAATGGAGGAGTCTTCCCCTTGCTTCACATCCTCGCCAGTATGAGCTGTCACTTGCTTTATTGATCCTAGCCCTTCTGACTGGTATAAGATGAAGTCTCAAATGAGTTTTTGTTTGCATTTCCTGAATGACTAAGGATGCTGAACATTTCTTTAAGTGTTTCTCACTGATTTGAGTTTCCTCTTTTGAGAATTCTCTGTTCAGGTCTACACTCCATTTTTTAAAAACTGGGTTATATGTTTTCTTGATATCTAGTTTTTTTTAAATCCCTATTATGAATTTGGCTTGTCCTAAAAGTATGCTAGTACCTTTGATCAATGATTCTCTTAAGAGCCCACAGAAGGACTAGTTCCACAGTGCCCCCTGAAGGAGTAAGGCAGGTTAAAAATGCCTCAAATTTAGATAATTATAATTAAACAGGAGTGGATTTCTACCAGACTGGATGTAATAAGAAAAGGTCAGAGTATTGCCAGCAGTCATTGCAATCCTGGCTTTGGATATGGATAGTTAACTCTGTCTGCCTGAGTCAAAGCTATGCCACATTTGATGGAAGGCTACACGTTCTAAAGATTTCATATGAACTATAACTAGTACTCACACCTTGGCACCAGAACTCATATGAATCAATGACCCAATTACAGATAATCATAGTTTCAGCAGGCACTACGAGCCATGGTCTAAGTTACAGAAGCCACCATCTGACCCAGGCACTTAGAAAGGAAAATGATGTCCACATCCTACACCAATAGCACACATCTCTGTTGAGCTGAGCAACTTTGAGGACTTCTTATTCATGTGCCTCTCGCAGCATCATGATCCTATGCAGACGTACAGTGCTCACGGCTCCTATAGCTGGACGTGTCCATGGAGGTTCTCTAATGACTCTTTTTTTAAATTAATTTATTTATTAAAGATTTCTGCCTCCTCCCTGCCACTGCCTCCATTTCTCTCCCCCTCCCCCACTCAAGTCCCCCTCCTTCATCAGCCCAAAGAGCAATCAGGGTTCCCTGCCCTGTGGGAAGTCCAAGGACCACCCCCCTCCATCCAGGTCTAGTAAGGTGAGCATCCAAACTGCCTAGGCTCCCACAAAGCCAGTACGTGCAGTAGGATCAAAAACCCATTGCCATTGTTCTTGAGTTCTCAGTAGCCCTCACTGTCCGCTATGTTCAGCAAGTCCGGTTTTATCCCAGGCTTTTTCAGACCCAGGCCAGCTGGCCTTGGTGAGTTCCCAATAGAACATCCCCATTGTCTCAGTGTGTGGGTGTACCCCTCGCGGTCCTGAGTTCCTTGCTAATGACTCTTTCACAGTGCTGTATTCTGTGGCAGAAACACTACCAGGTGATTGATTCCTTTAATCAGTTTTTCATTTGTTTCTTAAAATTAATAAGAAAACAAAAAGCATAAAGGGTTGTACTATATACATAGAAATTAAAAATTACAACTATCCCCGTGGATAGAAAATAAAGGACACACACATACATTTGTGAGATTTATGGGTAAAGCTAAATTTTGATGACTATGCAATGGCTCCAGATAACCCAGTCCAACTGCTTAACATTGCTTCTGAAATTCTATGTTTCTGGGATTCAACACACATTAAAAATATCCAGAAATCAGTTCAATAAAAATATTTCTGAATTTAAGATTAAAATTATTATTTGACAGGGCAAATAATTACTTGTGATTTGAAAACTGGAATTCAGATTTGTGACAAATGGCTGCGGCTCTGACTTCCAGTGGAAACTATGTTGGTTCTCTGGAATCCCTGGGAAAGGGAAGTCTCTGAGTGTAGAACAGATTTTATTGTGGCAATTCTGAGAGACAGTCTGAAAGGAAACAAATATCTAATAGGTGCAGCAACTGGATCTGACAGAAAAATTCAGGCTGACAGAGGAATTAGACCCAGGACCACTTTCTCAAAAGCATTTGCTTGGAAAGGCTGTGATTTTAAAAATTGCATGTGATACAACTTTTCTGTATCCCAAAATGAAAGATGTATGTGGGAAACAGATGGAAGCACAACTAAACAATTATTATGCACTTTTACCATAAGATTAAGTGACGGCATTCTCTAAAGTGGGGACATACTTCCTGATATATCTATTTTCCAGCTGGATGATTGCGTGTGGATTAAGAGATCAGGATTTATCAGGGAAGTCCTTCTCAGAGGGCCTGACACTAGAAAGAGAAATTAATTTGGCTGCACTGTAGGGCTGTATATATAATAAATATACAGCCTTCAAGTCTTTCCTCTAAAACGCATGTTTTTGCATCAGCAGAATGTTTCAGTAAAAGCCACATTTATAGTATAAGTAATTTCAGCACAGGAAAATTTAATTTCACTGATGGTTGTTAATAGAGGAAAAATGAACTGTGTTTTTGTTTTGTTTTCTTTTTTTAATCTTGAGTTTGGAAGGAAGGACATGTTTCCTTAGTTTTTCTTCAGTATTAACTGCTTTCCAAGGCTCTACACATCACTGATATAACAATTATAGTCAGTGCTCCTTCATGCTAGAGTATTTAATTAAAATACAATTCACAATGTAGTTAAAAACACATGATGAGTCACAATACGAGATTAAGGTCACCAACTGTAAGTATAAGATACAGCTATGCATTGCCTAAACAAAATTACTCAAATGTGTTTATATTTGTTAAAATGTTCATGGATTTAATGACTTTAATGAAAACGCAATGCCACTACTAAAGTATACAGAGGGGAAACAGATTAGGAATAAACACTAGATCACTGTTCATTGATGATATAGAGTAGCCATTGCCTCTAGGCTGAACATGGCCATTATAAACTTGAAGCTGAGCAGCTATGATGACTAGCATGAGACCTTCATGAGATCCGGCCCAATATTCCCTCACAGAAAGAGGAAGGAGGCTCACAAGATCATCACAAGGCCTTCTGTTCCCTGATATTACTATTGCTGCTATGTAAGAGATAAACAATGAACCAGAAAAGACTTCCCAATGCTGCCTTTGAGTAACTCAAGCTCCCATAAGTAACCCCAACAAAGGCATTGGCTCACCAAGCTGGACTTGAGTGGAATACTTCATTCTGTTGATGCCCCTTCTATCTGTGGTGAATACTATTTCTGTATGTCTCTCCCCACAGTCTCCCATGGATGAAGTTGAGGCCACAGCCAAGTTACAGTTATGCAGAAGATAACCAGACACCCAGTATCAGAATGTCAAGAAGAGGAAAGGCATAGCACACACTAAAACTGTGGATATGCTACACAGTTCTTCATAACCAGAACCACCAGTCACAGCCAGTGCTCAGTAAAGCATGATGCATTCATTACAAACTGGGATGGAAGACTGGAGAGAGGAGCCTGACACTGGTTATGAGGCTTGGCACTAAGTTAGAGATTCCAGTTATTTATCTTCTACACCACTGAGCTCTAATATTCTCTTTCTATGTCCTATTTCATGAAGTTCATGAGGAACAATGGGCAGAGTTGAGCTTCAACATAAGGGAGTGTGACTCCACAGTCAATAGCTTCTCAGTACAGCCCGCATGAGCAGGTCAGGCTTGAAGACTTCTGCCAATATGACAGCTTATCAGCAAAACGTTTTTAAATGGCCTAAGGAAAGCAAGAAAGCACCCGATTTTATTCAGTAAAGGTTAAGAAAATACGGGGAATGGAGAAGTAAATAATACAATTTTAAGAAGGAAAAGAATAAGGTAAGTGAAGGAGGTGAAATATATCACAGAGATAAAGTGCATCAAGGATGGGTATCTGGAAATTTTCTAATCAAAGTACAGCAGCACATATCCCACAACACATAGAATGGCTAAATAACACCAGCAGAAGGTTATGAATCAGGGTGCATATCTGAGCCAACCCCAGGGTCCACAGAGTCTACCTCTTCCTGATGCTGCTGGACAAGGGCTCCTTGTGATGTATTGTTCAAGTAGGTTGTCAGGGAGATGTCTGGGGGGGTGGAAGGGAAGGGAAAGAGGAGGAGGATATGTTTAGTTATAAGAACCTAGATGAAGAAGACATGATGTAGGGAAAAGGATGGAAAGAGAAGGCTTATAACAATGGGGAGAGACAGGTTCTGACCCAGGTAAAAAGAAGATAGGAAATAGTTGAAATTTGTAGAGAAAAGTTCTGCAGATCTAGAAAATCAAGCAGTGCTGATGCAGGCCCAAGAGAAAGGGGCCATTCTTCCCCATTGGGGAAGTTTTTTTTTCTTTTATTGCAATAGGGATGGAGTCCAGAGCACTGCAGTGCTAAGCAAGCTGTCTGCTACCGAGCTATACTGGCACAAAACAGCAGAGGAAGGGAGGAGGAGCCATGAGGACAAGGCTAGGGACAAGTAGAATTGGTCAGACTGCTGAGAATGCAAGAGACTAGGAATTAAGTGAGGGAAAATTTAAGAGTTAAGCTGAGCCCCATGTAAGCAGGAAATAAGTAATGGCGTATCATTACTGTGACCTCAATAGAGCCTGTAAACAGTGATTGCTGGGTCAGGTTTTTATATGGTGAAGAAGCAAACGACAAATGAATGGATGTAAAAGACATGCAGTGATAGATAGGGTTTCCCTCACAAGGAAAAGCCATCAAATATATGAAGATGAAATGAACATTTGAAGAGAGGCTTGATATCCTGGTGTCTTTTAAGTCCATCTTGATTGCTATTTGATAGAAACGTTACTGGAATTAAACCATTACACATTCAGATCCACAAGCCCATAACCTTTCCTACCAATGTCTCCTCATATTCTAATCTACTTCCGGGTTGCTAATTTCTTTTTTTTTTAAATTTATTTATTTATGAAAGATTTCTGTCTCTTCCCC
>NW_004949096.1:24902105-24925715 GCF_000317375.1 Microtus ochrogaster
TTTGCATTTGAGAGAATTGCCCTCGGAACTGTTTCCATCCTCAGATGGAATTCACTGTTATTTGAGTTCTTCTTGGAAAAGTAAATAATCCAGGGTTTGCAGTGTTTCAAATCACACAATTTTCATTTTGAACAAAAGGTAGGCCCCAATGATCATTGCATTTTATTGATTTAGATAATTAGACCATTTGTGACCTCTACACATACAGCTTGATCACTTGTATTTAAGAAGTCAATAGACAGCCAAATGTCACCCATTAGATTCTGATCAAGCTCATGTCACTTTTCATGGTCTCAGTTTTTCAGAGTTTTACTAATTCCGATACTGACATGCGGTCAATTATCATGACCAACTGACCAATACTCTAATTTATACAAAAGTTGGGCACTGAGTCAGAAATCTTCCTACAATCTACACCCTTCTTCCAAAAGCAAAGTGCAATAGGTCAATTATATCGAGATTTCTGTTTTAAAATCCGAGGGCTGACCTGTGACCCTGCATGGGAATCTCACTCTGCTGAGGAGCCCTTTCAGGTGGACAAACAGGGTTCTTTCCACATCCGCCCTACGTACTTAGCTGGACCCCTTTCAAAGGAAGGAGCTTTTTCTGCAGAGGAAGGTCTTGAACACAGAGACTTTACAACTTGGCAGGCCATTTCTAGGGAGAGGACTGGGATTCTGGAAGGAGGTGCTCTCGCCTTCTATGTGTCACCATCTATTTTCTTCTCTCTCTATGCCTCTTTTACAAGACATTCAAGGAAATAGGCCGCTTCTGTTCTCCGGCATCTAGAAGAATGGGGCTTTAAGAACCAGCACAGTCCAACGTGCACAATGCTTGCCCGGCAGCTGCTAGGCACAGCCTCAGTGCGGTAAACCTTACTACAGACCACAGCAGAGGAACCCTACACAATCCTCTATATGCCATTCCCTTCAAATAAGACGAAACATTTATTATCAGAGTTGAACTGACTGCTGACTATGATGTCTCAAACTTCCATAATGTTCTTTGGGGCTCGGGAATTCATACACATCATCTTATTCAAATGGGAAATTTATCTGAAAACTACAGCAAGATCAACACATAAAAACATGGGAGACACAGACTTCACTGTAGAACAGCTGTTTGGAGCACTTTCAAGGGTAATAGTACATCTTCATTTAAGCATCCTTTATGGAGCAGTACAGAATGGGCATCTACACCACTCTGATGTGGGATTCCCCTCTGTAGGCTGTGAATATGTTTTATTACCATTGGTTAATAAAGAAGCTGCTTTGACCTATGGCAGGACAGAATATAGCTAGATGGGAAATCCAAGCAGAGAGACAGGGAAAAAGAAGGCAGGGTTGGAAAGACACCAGCAGTTGCTGGGGAACGAAGACGCCAGAAAATTGCCAGTTAACCATGGGACAAGTGGCGATATACAGATTATTAGAAATGGGTTGATTTATATGTAGAGCTAGCATAAGAAGCCTGACTCATTGGTCAAACAATTATAATTAATATTAAGATTTCAGATGATTATTTTATAAGTGGCTGTGGGAACCAGCAGGAGAGAAACCAGTCCAGTGGGAGCAGATGGAACAGAGAAAAGACTTCCAGCTACACCATTCTAGGTGGAGAATTTATCTCCATCTAGCCAGTCTCTCTATATTTACTTTCCCTCTAACTATAGATTTCTTCCAGTCTCTAAGAAAACTCATCCTCAAA
The DNA here is from genome assembly GCF_000317375.1 of Microtus ochrogaster. Lineage (NCBI taxonomy): Eukaryota > Metazoa > Chordata > Mammalia > Rodentia > Cricetidae > Microtus > Microtus ochrogaster. The sequence continues at coordinate 24,903,813 of NW_004949096.1, forward strand.
ATGTGACCAGTTATAAATCATTTAGATTTTTCATTATATTTATGAGCCATAAAATAATGTTCAAAGTCCCCTGTCAGTGAAGACTTACAGGCTGTGAAGCTAATTAGAAGTATTCCAGCTATATTTAAGTTGTGGAAGTACTAATAGGGCCCAAGAATCTTCCCAGTACCCACAACATCCCAACACTGCTACTTGTAGCTAAGAAGCCAGTCTGGAATACAGAGAGGGTTCCAAAGCTTTGGTTATTAAGTGAAAGAGAAACACTCTATGACTTTAAATAAGGCATTTCCTTTTACTTAATGGCCACTCATGGTGCACTAGCTGTTCTTTTAAGGATTTTTCCTATCTTCACAAAATTTTCACAAAAGAAATGTCTATGAGAGTGGTAATGTGGTCTCTGTTTTACCTAGGAAAACACTGGTGCACAGGGAGGGGCTTTTGCCTGGGGTCTCTCAGGCAGTTAAGTGGCTGATCTGGGTAGGATACGAATGTAGCTGGTTCGGAAGCACAGGCTCTCAAGTCTCTCTGAGGACCAATCAGGGATTCTGAGGGTCATACAGAAGACAGACTCGCTCTTTTGCTAGCTTCTCTCTTTAAATCCCACAGTGTGGACTAATCAGCACATAGCTGTGTGCTCCAGGATAGAGCATTCTTCACTAGAGACAGTGTAGATAAAGGGAGGGGAAAGTGATGAACTCAGAGTGAGAAGCCTTGGACTTAGGGCTAATTCTAATAATTGCAAACAATGTAGAGTACACGCTGGCAAGTTTCTCAGCCTCCCCCAACCATTGACAGTGCCATTCCATGATTCTCCAGCAGAGAAAGGGACACACTCACCAAACTACTCTTATAGGTAAATGGAAAATTCAGGGTGCACACAGGATCTGAACTGAGACTTTTAAGGCAAAAAAGACATCACAATACAGAAAGATGTGAAAGGGAAGTTTAAGAAGTTTAGATATTGGGGGAAGATACAACTTCATCATCAATAAGAAGCTAACGAAAAACAATCAAAAGCACTGAAACTAACAATGACACTGAGAGTAAAATTAACACCTTTTAGAATTGCCTCTATTCTTACAAAGCAACCACTGTCAGTTTACCTGAGACTCGGACCATATCCACCCCTCCACCCCAGGATTTTCAAGGTTTCCCCTTTTTTGGTCCAGACTTTTAACAATACCACCTAAAAGACTATCTTTAATTTCCCCTAACTGGCCCATGTACAAAGGCAAAAGTCTTTAACTGGAGACCTTCTAGAATTTTGGCCTAAGAGTTGAAAGCAGCTCATTACATCTTTGTAGCCTGTTCTCAACTCCAACCTCTCTAGCCGTTTGTATTAGTCACTGTTCTCTAGAATAGCAGAATTTATAGAATGAAACTCTTTCTCCCTTCATATACATATATATATATATATGTATGTATAAAGTATAGTCTCTCTCTCTCTCTCTTTCTCTCTCTCTCTCTCTCTCACACACACACACACACACACACACAATTAATATATGAGAATGATTTACAGGTTGCAGCCCAGCTAATCTAACAACGGCCGTCAGTGAACAGAGAGTTCAAGGATCCAGTGGTTGCTCAGTCCACAAGGCTGAATGTTTCAGATGGTCTTCAGCATATGATGGAATCCCAAGGATGTAGGCTCTACTGTCAATGAAGGAATAGATGTGCTAGCAAGGTGAGGACACGCTGGCGAAGAGCCAACACGTCCTTCTTCCACGTCTTTATATAGGCTTCCAGTAGAAAGTGTGATCCAGATTAAAGATGTGTCTTCCCAACGCAAAATCCAGACTAAAGGTGTGTATTGTCCTGCCTCAAAGGCCCCGACTAGAGATGGATTCATCCACTTCAAACCAAGCAAAACCTCTCACAGGTGTGCCCTCCATTTCTGGACTGTAGTGTATTCCAGATATAGTCAAGCTGACGACCAAGAATAGACTAGCCATCACACCATCTGGCACAAGGCTGGCCTCAAGTCTATTATGCCAAAGAATTCAGATGTTCTCATGCCTCTGAGCTCCATCCATGCTGCATAGTCTTAGGGACAGGGTATCCTTGATTCCCAACATAGCTTTAGGACCCAAGTTCAAATGCCAGCTCTTCTATTTTAGCATGGCAACCTGAAACAGCTATATAATCTCTGTGTGCCTTACTTCCCATTCGTGTAAATACAGTTAATGATACGTGACAGTGTCTATTGAGCAGCATGGTATCTGGCAGACAGCAGGAGTATGCTCTAAACCCCTGTTATGGAATTAATTCCCAGGGGACGTTTCCTCCTATTGCCAATGAGACTTTCATAGCAAGGTTATTTCTATTATACTCCAGGCTTAGTGACCTTTTAGAGACTCTGATGCAGGTTACATCTTTCTCCCTGGGGCTCTGCACATGTTATTCCATCTGTAGAATCTGATTCCTATCTGTCATTCATATGACACTATTCTGAAATTTTTTTCATATATTTCACAGCTTTGCTTCTAAACCATCTAATTTTAATCCCAGTAGGCACCCTAGTTGCCACAGAAATCGGGTGGTTCATGCCTTTAATCCCAGTGGTGCAAGCCTTTGACCCCAGCCCTAGAGAGGAATATAAGCCGGGGTGAGACAGCTCTCAGATGCAGTCTCTTTCTGAGATTCCTGGAGGCAGAATCAGCATTTTTGGACTGAGTTTGAGGTAAGATCTAGTGTCTGGCTGTTTTGCTTTTCAGATCTTCTGGTTGAACCCCAATTTCTGACACTGAGATTTTATCAATCGTGCTTCACGGTTCTATCCCCCCTGGCACTTTTGCAGAAACGTCTCACCCGATTTTCTAGAGTAGCAAACTTCCCTCCTTCTGGGCCCTGTTTAGTGGCCTAGGTTTGTGCATGGGAGCAATTCTTCTTTGCAAACAGACTGGCTTCGGGTCCCATTAGAATGACAGACAGGAACACCCATGAGGCACATTCGGAGACCCATAACCTAAGACTCTAAATTCTAACAGGAAGATACTGGGGAATTTGAAGCTGGGAGAAGCACGGCTTGGGTACCACTTTCTAGGATGCAGGCTGAGCAGGAGCTTACCTGAAGAGGATCTCTGAAGACTGGCTCATCCCCGTTGGTTTATCAGAAAGAGAGAAGATCTGACTTTCTTAGACATGAGGCAGGATAAGTAAACAGTACATAAATAGAAACCCAGATCATCTGCTGTATGAACATTTCACAGAGGGGATGCTTAAATGTGGGTGGCAATGAGGAGAAGATTTAGAAACGCTGATCTAGATGGTTAGAGAATGTATGTGTCCCTGCTTAGGACCAGCCATCCCTGCACATACTCTGGCCTGGGATGGCCCCAGAAGCCTGCCGGGCCAAGAGCCCTAACACTGCCCTGTCACCTCATGTTTCCTTGGAGCTGTGCAGACACTGGCTCATTCACCTTCTCAATGGGAAGATGGTCCAGTAAGATAAGGTCGTCCGTTCGCAAGTCAGCCTCTTGGAACACAGATGCTCCTGTTTGGTTTGCAGAGTCTCTGAGAGCACAAGTGGAGGAAGGAAGTCGCAGGAGGTGCACAGGGCAGCGTGCCTCAGCAGGACCTCTCCAACCCACGCTTCGCGTTTCTTTTCCTACCAAGATTCTATCTGCACCAGAAGAATTCCTGGGCTTTCAGTAGAGTGCAAGAAAAAGGTCTCATCCCCTGGAAAGCCTGGGTGGACAGGCAGGTATTCTTTTATTTGAACATCCAGAGTACTTTATAAAAATACTAAAAATGCCAATAGCTGCTCCTCGGGAAGATACTATTGTATATATTTAATTGACATTATTTCATTTAATACTCTCACTGTTAACCCTGTTTTACAGAAATAAAATCAAGGCTTAGGGGAGTGAAGGGCTTTCTTGTTATTATACATCTAGTAAGTAGATAGCAGGGAGCCTGGACCAAAGAGCCTTCTAACTGTACATACATGGCTATGCACCCCACCTCACTGAATCACATCAATGGGCATGTTTCTCTTTCCTCCATTACCGCTAAGAACCAATGACCCAGTCCTGATGCTATGAGATTGACACTCGACTCCTTTTGTAAAATCAGGATATTACTTGCCAAGACTCAGCTTTGGCATCTATAGAATAGAGACAGTATATATCTTCCTAATAGATCAAGACAAAAAATAGACACAGCTTCTCATGCACGTACCACAGCATATGGCACACATATTTACCAGATGACTATGGAACGCCAGGTCTTATGTGGGGAAAATAATAATAAAACAGCTGCCTTGGAGCCAACACACTAGGAATTTACTGTATGTTGGCTGCACTCATTCTTTGAGGACAGGGGTGGGTTATGTGTGCTTTTACATGGATTTTCTGTAGAAATTCCTGACAGTAAGTTAATATGCAATAACATTTTGGTGAGCAAACAATAAGGCTAGCAGTTCACACAATTTCAGAGATCTAAAGTGTTAGGGATTGTGCTGACACAGTGGGTTGACATTTATCTAACAGTAGGTAAAATACCTTAAAATGAAGTACAAAGGAAACATCCCCAGAGTTGGCATACAGGAAGCCATTTAAGCTTGGCAGCCCAAAGCAGAGTAACAAAATAGAATTGCACAGAAGTAAGAATATTTAATAATACTCAAGATGTAGGGAAGAGAGGGGAGAAGTTTCAAAAGCACACAGTAATCAGTTGCTGCTATATGAGGACAATAATTTATAACTTATTTTTAACCAAAACTCATATTATTTTTAGTCAGAGATTTTAAAGAAATAACTTATCTGAAATGAGGTAAATTTAGTTGAAGTTTCACTTTTCTTTTAGTTTCATTTTCTCTAATTGCTTGGAATCCAAAACTTTATATTATTTTTGTTATATTTGTTTACCCATTTTTACACAAATATTTACAAACATCCAGGTATATACATGTCTGAAATAATGTGCATCCAAGGTTGATAATGGGAATTATAGCATGAGATAATTTTTATTTGCTCTCATAATTTTGGGCCTTATTGAAATTCCTTTATTAATTTATTTATATCTTATTATGAGTGCGCTACTTGCCAGCAGAAGGCATCAGATCCTATTGTATATGGTTGTGAGTCACTATGTGGTTGCTGGGAATTGAACTCAGGACCTCTGGAAGAGCAGCCAATGCTCTTAACCTCTGAGCCATCTCTCCAGTCCCTTATCAGAATTCTTAATAACCAACATACATTATTTCCATAAAGTGTGTTTCAGGGCTGGGAAGATGACTCATACGTTCAACTTCTAGGGATGTTCCTTTACGTTCATTTTCAGGTATTTTACCTACTGTTAGATAATGTCAACCCGCTGTGTAAACATGAAGCCCCTGCCATGCAAGCATGGCAGCTGGAGTTTGGGTTTCCAAAAGGCTTATAAAAGCCAGGTTGGATATTGAGTACTACCTGGATTCCCAACACTCAAAAGGCAGAGATGGAATCCAACAAGACTAGCAGGAATGGTGAGTACTGAGTTCAGCAAGAGACCCTGCCTTAATATGAACAATTGGGCAACCAAGGAAGACATTAGCTGTCAACCTCTGGCCTCCAAATGCAGACACACATGAGTATACACAACCATACTCACCCTTACAAGCACACATGCACATAGAACACAGAAATTAAAATACATTATTTATTTATAAAAGCTTTAAGTTGGTATAATTTGTAATAATTTCAAGGTATCTTCTCATTTTATATAAAAATCCAGTATTCCCCAAGTTTAGCCTTATCATATTCATATTACAGTAGTTATTTCTTTCAACTTCAATGAACAACTCATTGCCTGTGAACAACTTTAATCACTGCTGACTATAATACAAAGGATGAATAAATTCTTATTACCTTTACTCTTGGAAATGTCTTTTTGCCAATCAAACTCTGAAGCTTTTATATATGTTTTAGTAAGAGAAGAGCGATTTCATAAAACTATGTTTGTGAGGAGCTGTAACTCCTTCAGCATTTTGTCAGAGTACAGGCTGGTATTTCTAGTCTAGGAGTTAACGCTACTCAATCTTTAAAGAAACCTTAGATATGATTCACTGTGCCCCTTCTCTCCTTCACTGCAGCCTTTATGAACACCTAATCACCTTGCTTTGAACTCACTTCTCCATCACAAAAGGAAACTGCATGGCATTCCAGGTAGCTCTAAATATGTATAAATATTTCTCTTATTCTCATCCGAATCTATTTCTATCAATTTCTTGCCCTTACTGCTTGTATGATAATCCAGCTCTTCTCCTGTCCAACCCCCTTTAAACTCCTGCAAACTTCCTGTTCCCTGAAATATCTTACCCTGGCTTTTCCAACCCCAGCCCTGAGAGAGCCCTTAAATGCAAGAGCTTCCAGCTTTGAAAATCCTGACGATCACTCAGCTCTCTCTAGCAGTCAAGGTAGTGGCTAGAACTAGAAACATTCTTTTCAAACCATGCCAAAGTGTGCTCAGGAATCACAAATCCAACTCATGCAGCTGTCCCTTTAAATCATTCGATGAACACATCCTACGTGGTGGCTAGATTCTATCTTACAGTTCCTTCACCTATCTTGGATTTCAGTTTCCTCTTCACCCTGCTTTTCTTTCTTGGCAAACTGGGGATCATTCTTACATTACCTTTGCCTGAACGTGACAGAATCTGGCTGGGTTTTAAGACGCCTTAAGCAAAACCAGAAGCAAATGCGATGTTGGGGTATTCGTGGACCATTTTATGAAATTAGATAAAGAGAAGAGTGAGCCAATAAGAGGAAGAAGCTGAAGCAGAACCTTCGGGAAGTCAGTTTCTCAGGTTGAACCCTGGAGCACTTCCCTATAACTTAACTCAAGTGATTCCTACATTCTGTCATCCTCCAGTCGAAAACACTGATTTGAAGAAAACATCTCGTGTATCCCCTCCTGGGTGAAAACTCTATTGCTCATTTACCTAGGTTTGGCCAGAGAGGTGGCGGTGAATATATGGGCCCTTTGCTTATAGGTCATCCTTTGAAGAAGGGAAATCGGTATTCACAACATATCCCAAAGGTACCGTGGTTCTAGAGCAAAGTAACATTCAGAGATATTAATCTATAGTCACCTTATATTTTCCTGCCTTTCTCCTTGATACGCATCCATGGGAAGTAATTGCATCAGGACAAGTGAGGTAAGTAGAAAAACAGAAATAGCTGATCAATAGTCCTAGATCTCCCCAAATCTCAACCTCTCAGAAGAATTTCTCAGGAGGATATACAATCTTTTTAGGGACTTTCTTGGAGACTATTAAAAGAGAGAGAGAGAACTTTAGATACTAAGAGTCCCCCCCCCAAAAAAAATGAAAGGAGGGAGGGCTCTCTCAGATTTCTGAGGTGTAAAGGGGGAGAGAGATGAAAAGACCTAAAAGTAGGAGATTCATGCCTTGCTTCCTGGCAGTCCCCAAGGAAGCCATAACACCCTAGAGGTGTGTGTGTAGTATGTGCAGGTAGGTGGGTACACAGGAGATGTCATGAAGCTTGTGACCCGAACACTACAGCTGAGAGAGTTGTGATGGCAAAAGCTGGATGCCACAGTGCCAGTCATGTGGCCTACTACTCCATGACCAGAAGGCCCCTCTGCCAACACTGGGGCATGCTACCATTCTCCCAGACCACAGTTCTGGGCAGTGATGGAGCTCTAAGGATGGTGGAGGCCAACTGCTTGGCCTTCACGAGAAAAAGCATGATTAAAACAGAAATAAAAGTTGTTCTTAGTGAATAAAGAGGGAAGATTCTTGTCTTACGGCTGTTCTCACTGATGGGGATACTCGTCTTCTTGGCTTGGATGGAAAAGACAGGAGCAAAATGAGACTTTAGTAATTCTGTCTCCCCGCTCTGGATGTATCGTGCAAAGGAAATTGTAACAGTGAAAGCCCTCTACACTCCTTTAACAAATTTTCAGAACAGCTTTTCAAGTCCCTTTGTGTTCATGACATTCATTTTCCTTATGCTATTCTCCAGGGCCCATGACCCAGCCCTTTGTGTGTATGCCCAGGCTAGACCCTTCCCTTTGTCCACTCTCTTGTAGCTGTGTTTCAGGTAGAAGCGCCACCTTGCTTTGTCATTTGTTCTGCTTGTGACTTACATTTCATAACAAATCTGACTTAGCTGAGCTCTTGAATTTAGTCAATAGTGCTAAACTGACAGTTATGGATACGTTTCATCTTAACGTGAAAATAAGTGTGGGGGAGGGGACCAAAAATCCAAGTCACCCAAACTGAGTCTAGGATGTCACTACCCTTTGCCTTCTTCCTTTTTTTTTTTTTTTTTTTTTTTGGAATTAGAAGAGCAATTCCTTCCAGAAAGGAGTTCAGTGATGTAATGAATAAAGCGAGGATGTCAGGTGATCCTGGATCTATTCTTAGTTGTGCTACTGAGCAGGAGTGACCTTGGGCGAGTCATTTTTCACATCCTAATCTCATTGTTTTCTACTGTACAATGAGAAAACTACCTTGTCATTTCCTTACAGAATTTGTGTGCAAGAATTATGTATAGTGATTAAGAACACATATTTTCTTTAGTAATCTGTTATAGTCTTTCTTAATAAACTGTGATTTTTGTGGAGTTAAAGTTCTTCCAATATTCCTAAGAATTAGAATTAATGTATGTTTGCAGATCTTAAAATTAGGACTAGCTTACGACAAACCACAAAGTAGACTTAACACAAAGACAGTACTATCCATTAAAGAATGTTTTCACCTTATTTATCTGGGACTTGAATGGGTAGCAAAAGCAGAATTCAAAAGCCCTGCCAGTCTCCTATGGGTAAGCAGTAAAGGATGCTACAGAAGAAGCACATACAAGGAGATGAGGACACTGTCAAACAAGGCCAGGACTGGTGCCAATTCTAAAAATTCATTCCACTTTCTGCAGATCTGTTAGTTTAATTTTTTTTGCAAATCTTTCCAAATATGCGTCAGGCTTAGAAATTTGTCCAAAGTGACTGCCTTCATCTAAAAAGAGAACAGTGACCATTTTAATGAGTATAAAAGCTTTTTTTTTTTTACTAGATATGTACTCAAAATATTGCACTATATTTATGGATTATCCTGCTTTAAAGTAAAATAAGTTAAAACCAGGAGTATTCTCACTGGCCTACTAGGACATAGAAAGTAGATATAAGCCTTGCAAGTGGGCAACACACTAACCAGAATCTACTTAAATGTATGCCTTTGAGCAAGCACACTAGGCTCTCAGAGTCCTGGTCCTTCTGTTTAAGAGGTTCTGCGCCAATTACTTTGTGCAATGAGGGGCCAGCAGAGCTAGTAACCGAGGCAAGGTTTCTAAATCCTCTATGCTAGCCCAGGATGAGAACAGCCACTTCTCACTGCCTGCCCTTAGACTGACTATCCTTTAAGGATTTTTTCTTTGTTAGAACATCAGGGTGCATGAACTATGTGCTGGAATGGCAAAAATCCAGCTCTGTTAGTATCCACAGGGCTTAGAGCACCAAGGCATGCTTCTTGACAATGAACACAGCAAAGCGGAAGTCTACAGTTTTATGTATTACCTCTAACAGAGCGATTCTCTGTGGGTTGCAACCCTCCTAAAGGGGTTGCATATGGGATATCCTGCATATCAGATATTTACATTATGATCCATAACAGTGACAAAATGACAGTTATACAGTAGCAACTAAATGATTTTATTGTTGGGGGGGGAGCACCACAGCATGAAGAATTGTATTTAAAGGGCTGCAGCATTAGGAAGGTTGAGAACCACTCCTATAGTGCACACAAACTATTCTCTAGGTAGAAGACAAGATATTGTATTCTCAAAGAATAAGGAAATTTTACTCAGCACCTCTTGAGGTCTGAATGCATGTAAACACAATGTTTATTTCTCTCAGAGGAGAATGATCATTAACTATCATCATAACAATTATTCCAAAACAATCTCTACCTCCTAATTCAGCAATTTTACACCATCAAAGTACAAACACCTTGCATTTTCATACTTAGAGAAACTGATTCAGGACAACCAAGGATGTTACACAGAGAAACTCTGTCTCAAAAAACAAAAATAAAAAATAAAAGAGAAAAACCTGGGCTCTAGACAGAGATGTGGCATTTGTGGGGAACACTCAGAGAGCAATGGCAGCACCATGGTCACCCGTACATACCTAGGAGAGTGCCTTCTCGCCTATAGGTGACACCATTCGTTCACACAATTTCATGTGGACTTCATTGGCATGAGTGTTAGGTTTTAAGAAATCAGAATTACTACAAGGAATGGGTTACTGGAAAAGACTTTTCCTACAAACCAAGAAGGTTCTTATTCTCTTTGAAACATGTGTCATTTTTACTGTGTTGGTATCACAGGAAATAGCATCAAGCCTGGATGAGTGTGAGTAGCTGTCTTCATGGGTTCAGAGCAGAAGAGCTGGATGAGTGTGAGCAGATGTTCGTGTAGGCCCAGAGCAGAACAGCTGGATGAGTGTAAGTAGATATTCATGTGATCTCAGAGCAGAACAGCTGGATGAGTGTGAGCAGATGTCCATGCGGACTAAGAGCAGAACAGGTGGATGAGTGTGAGCAGATGCCCACGTGAATTCAGAGCAGAACAGCTGGATGAGTGTAAGTAGATATTCATGTGAGCTCAAAGCAGAACAGCTGGATGAGTGTGAGCAGATGTCCACGTGGGTTCAGAGCAAAAGAGCTGGATGAATATGAGTAGCTGTCCATGTGGACTAAGAACAGAACAGCTGGATGGATGTGAGCAGATGTCCACGTGGACTAAGAGCAGAACAGCTGGATGAGTGTGAGTAGCTGTCCACATGGGTTCAGAGCAGAACAGCTGGATGAGTGTGAGCAGTTGTCCACATGGACTAAGAGCAGAACAGCTGGATGAATGTGAGTAGCTGTCCACGTGGACTAAAAGCAAAACAGCTGGATGAGTGTGAGTAGCTGTCCACGTGGACTAAGAGCAGAACAGCTGTGGCTGAAGGCTTGTTTAATAGCACTGCTCTATTTGATGGATTTTTTAAATGTACCAATGTTGGGGTCATTTATGTCCACTGTACTTCTTTCCCCCAGAACATGCCCTAGAGCCCTCTCATTGAGAAGGGAAAGCTCAGGGCAGGGATGTGAGAATTGGACCTGTCAGCTGCAACATAATGCTATTTCCTGGGCTGCTTTTTATCTCTCCTCCCCAGTCTGCTGTTTCTCAATTAATGTCTCAGCCCTGGCGGATAGCATAAACGCTAAAACGTCCTGCCAAATCCAACATTCTACCCTCAGCAGCTTGTCACTTGGAAGACCAAAGAAAAATGTGTTAAATTTGAAGTATATCAGTATTTAACAATGATAGGTGACACTTTAGATAGGAGAACAGGGAGGAATAGTAATAAAATAGAACACAAAAAGTCAGTTTTGATTAAGGCAGGGAAACAAGAGATGGAAAAGGAGTTTGGAGAAGGAAAAATAAAAAGGACTTGGCTAGAAGTTTATGTCCTGCAGAGAATTTCAGAGGTCTGTTCAGCTTAGGAAGGTAGCAGTAGGGAGGCCCAGTGAAGGAACAATTCTCCCCATAACCACAGAGGCACTAGGATAGGATATGTTTGAGGACCAGGTGAGTACAGAAAAACCATTGATTACTCCACTATCTTGAGACTGCTTTTACTCTTCACCAAAGGACCCAGAAACTGCAAGGAAGACACAGTCCATTCCTGAGTTTCCAGTCTTGTATGTTGCTGAGGTCAGCAGGTCGTACCCACTCTACCTCCTCCAACTACAGTAATTATTGTTTTACCGGGCACACGGATCACTGCTTTTTCTGCAGTTCAGACCCTAAACACGGGGATGTTTCATTTCCTTCCAGAGGCCAGCCTGTTGGTGCAGGCTCACATTCGCTCCTCGTGGTTTAGCATCTCTGCAAAGATCAAGCACGTCGGATGAATGCCAGCACACAGGCTGAGACCCGCTAAGAATTAAGCTGATTTTAAACCAAATACTATGTACATCCAAAAAATATGGCGGGTGTTAACAAATGTGGCCCAGAAGAGATTACAAGCAACTCCAAACATGATCAAACGGCCAACAGTGGAATCACTGCAGGTTCTTCAACATCCCTGATGACTTTTCTTGCTTACACAAATAAAGTTTCAATTTAAAATATTAAGAGCAAGGTCACCTGAAACACAGTTCAGTCTGCAATGATATGCATGAACCCAGAGCTCTAACATAACAACCGTGGAGCACTTATGCCAGGTCAGAGAAAGATATTCCTCAGTTCTCCATCAAGCATGTTGACCACCAGCATGCCAAGACCCAAACTGTCCCCAGTTTCTACTTCTCTTCCTTTGCCCCACTGATTTTTATCTGGATATGGCAGAAGATTAGGATATGAAACTCAACCCTCAGTTATCAGAAGGTCTATAGCACCCCAATCCCTTGACCAAAGCATTTAATCTAGGTGGGCACCTGTGAATAAAGGACCTATCAAGAGCAATTCTTTCCTGGGACTTTTTGCTTAGGACTTGGGTTCTAAACCAAAAAGATGTGAATCTAGAGTTTTTGAAGGCACTGGGAGGGCAGGGTCTGTAACGGAACAGAGTGAGATCAACAGGGGAGGGAGAGACAGAGCTAAAAGATAAAGGTTAAAAATACCCAAAGACAAAGAGCTAGAGAGCAGGATGGCAACTTCAGGAGCTCCTAAAACTCAGGAGCCCTCTTGAGTAGACCAACTTCTGCACCAGGATATTAGGACCCAGTTGGGCTCATGTGAGATCCAAATTCTCCTCCTTTTGTTTAGGATACTTTCTGTTGGACTTCTATCCCACACAATAAAAAACATCCTATGATGTGGGAGTGTCATATATCAATCTGTTGATTTCATTGGTTAAGGAATAAAGAAACTGCCTAGGCCCCTTGATAGGCCAACCCTTAGGTTGGTGGAGAAAACAGAACAGAAGGCTGGGAGAAAGAAGCTGAGTCAGAGAGTCGCCATGGTTCCCACACTCCAGGCAGATGCAGGTTAAGATCTTTCCTGGTAAGCCAGCTCGTGGGCTACAAAGATTAATAAAAATGGGTTAGACTAATATGTAAGAGCTAGCCAATAAGAGGCTGGAACTATTGGGGCCAGGCAGTGTTTAAAAGAATACAGTTTCCATATAATTATTTCGGGGCATAAGCTAAGCTAGCCGTGTGGGCAGCTGGGTGCCTGGGACGCAGCCCCGCCGCTCCTAATTCAACAATCCTACTAATATGAAGGACAACAAACTCCAGATATCCAAGTATTCATTCCCCTTCCCAAAGCAGATGGAATGATGTGAACTTCTCGGGATAAGAGATACAAACTACACAGTTATTCAGAGGTTCTGTCTAGTTTGTAGTCTTAGAAAAGAATCATGTTGTTACACAATAAGTTACTTCAGGGTAGTGATTTAGAGAGGCTTCAATTCCCACAGACATTTGAAGCAAAGCTGCTTGACTTCCCCTGGGCAGAAGCCAATACATTCACTAATGAGTCTGCAGAAGGGCACAATCTATCAAGACAGTGTGGTGAAGAGCCAGTAAGAAAAGAACAGCCTAGGACAGGCCCAAAGACCAGAGAGAAGTCCCCTCCCCCAAAAACTTCAGCTTTAATGCATCTTAACCGAAAGCTTGCTAAGCATTTGCACAGGCTGGAGTTCCTATGACATGGCCGCTTAAACACAGATGGGTTCAATCGGTAGGACCCTTAAGAGGCAATCCCATTGGGAGCCTGAAGATGACCATTCCCTGTTAGCACATGTACTGAGATCTAAAACAAACAGAGAAAGAGAAGAGACACATTTTAGGGTCTTTGTTATTCTTGTTGGCTAGTATTACTACCAGCAATGATCATTAATTCCACTATTCCCATGTGCCAGGAAATTACTAAGCATCTTACTAACATTATTTCATTTACATCTACAACTTCCCTACGTGAAGAGAGAGAGAGAGAATATAATAAATTCTGTTGTCTACATCAGAAGGCAGTTCCTAGACATACCTCTGAGACTCAACAACCCTTGCTCAGCTCTTCCCAGGGCTTGCTGTAAGGTCTACTAGATCTCTGATTTATTAACCCTCTTTTCGGAGGAAAGTATTAAAGCTGAGAATCGAATATCAGATTACCCCCTCATCGTGGAATCATTGCTTTAGGGTATTTCAAAGCTCTGGATTCTCCTCAGCCAGAGTCACCCAAACAATCATCTTCCTCTCTCTCAATCTAGGTATGCAATCTAGGGGAGCATCAACAAGTAACGGGTTTTTAGGCATACTGCAGGAATTAGGACATAGTAGCCTCGTTGGAGGGGGACCTATAATAAAACACCACAGTGACACACACCCTGTCTGCAAGCATGAATACTAAACAAGCTTTGGTACAACTGGAGCCACTGTGGGAGAAAGCCAGATGCTTTGCTGCTTGACCTGGTCTGCTCCAAGGCTTAACTCGTTATGGGTATAACTTGCCTCACACAGCTCTGTACTTTAGGACCGCAGACCCTGCATTCAGCCCACCACGACAGTGTCAGTGCCAACATCAAACTCTCTAGGAGTTAGTAAGCAGACATGTGGAGGATTAAAACTGAAAGATTCCTTTGGAAAAATCCCAGTTGCAAGTGGGAACCCAACACACACACACACACACACACACACACACACACACACACACACACACACACTGTTCCCAGCTAGTTGTCCTTGAGTTAAAAGAAGGTTTGGTTGTGGCTTCTGGAGATAAGGACATTGCCCCCTATTGGAAAGAGGAGTGTCCGACACTTACATTGAGGAACAGAGAAGGCCTTCAGGGAACTAGAGTTCTGAATGGAGGAGAAGATGATGTTGTTGGTGATGGTTGTGATGATGGCAAGGAGGCCTGAAGAAAACGGTGATGCAGAATGTCACCTATAAATACAAGCACAGTGCAGCAACAGATACCCTCGTTATTGCCAAGACAAACACGAAGCAGCTTCTATTCTCAATCCAACTTCATTGCAGTATAATTGCATCATTACGGGGGTGTGTGGGGGGGAGCCTTCATCCTCCTCTCTGTGGCCCTCCAACCCCCCCCCCCCAGCTTTTCTGAGCCAAGCTGGAATGAGACTGCACTGACAGGTCAAGGAGGTTAGGGCCTGAGAGTTAACGATGTGAGTTCTGTCGAGAGGGATGTTGGGGGTGATTCTAGGGGCCACCGACGCACTTCCCAGCACCCAGCAGCCTGGCTGCAGAGCTGGAGGAAGCAACTCGACAACAGAGAGGACGCTAAGGTAGGAGCTTATCAGCTCTGACCAGAACCCTAAAGCCGGGGAGGCCGAGCGGGCAGCCTTTGGCTGGGGAGAAGACGTGGGGCAGACGGCCAGGAGGAAGACTCTTTTACCTGACCAGCTACAGCAGGAGTAGCAGTGGCGAGGATGCCTGCGCGCTCCAGTCCAGAGTCAGAGCCGCGAAGCGGCCGCTGCGCCTTCCACAGCCGAGGCCCCGCCCCTTAGGCGCAAGCTCCTCCTCGCTAACACGCGCCTACCTGACAGGCTGTTTGGGGGAGGTGCGCGATGGACTGATAGACAGCCATGCTGACCAATAGAAATGTCTAGCGGCTGCTGTGCTAAGGATGGGAAGGCGGGCAGAAAGCCGCAGCGCCAAGTTAACTGACCTTGCTGAACCCTCGCTGGCCTGGCCTGGGACCTGCCTGCTGGGTTGAATGTGGTGGTTTTTAAAGCAAGGCCTAAGTGAACGGTGAAGGTGACAACCTGTTCCCGGGGACCAGCCCCCTTGTTTGCTACCCTTCCGGGGTGCGTGCTGCGGACTGGCTGCAAGTGATGGGGGAGGGGAGCTGGTGGCCTCAGCTTTGCCAAGGTTCCCTAGCTATAGAGACATGGCCAGGCCTGGTGCCAGCGCCTCTTATTTCATTCTGTTATAATCTAAAATTGGATATATACATATATATATATATATATATCTCAATAAACCAAACCTTTTTGTTACTTCTCTAGCGGGTCTCTGCCCAACCTTCCAGCCTCTCCAAACTGCTCTTCCTGTAAACGACCCAAAAGCTAAATCGATTTAAACAGAAAAATGTTCAGACTTTGGTAATGAACAGAAGGGGGACTGAGTCGGGGTGTCAAGGAGCCTAGGTCTTGCAAGGCAGCGAGCCTGCTTGTGTGAATCTTGCAAAGTTGAAGCTCTTTGCAGCAGTGTTTCAGTGCTGGTAACCCAGTTTAGACCTTGATACCCAGAGATGCTGTTTTGTTCCAAATAAAGATCTAACCACTGATGATGACGACGGCTCAAACCAGGAAAGCTTTCGTAAGAGGATTAGAGGTCTTAATGACATTGAGATGTGGGATGTGATTTGGGGATCTTTTCCAAGTAGGTAGGCAGGAAAGGGCAGCCTTTAATCTGCTTCCACGTAAGTACAAAGCCCACCATCTGCTATTTAAAAATAGAGTTCTATCCTGAATAGTATAAAATAAAAAGTACGAAAATATTTGAGAAGGTATAAAGTGGTTTTTCCTTCGAACATTTTCTAGAAATAAATTGTTAGAACTCTGATGCATTCTTAAAATAGTAGCTAAATGCCAATAGGTGCCAGATAGATAGACAGACAGACAGACAGACAGACAGACAGACAGACAGACAGACGGAGATATTAATATTCCTCTTCAGTCCTCACATCTACCCAAAGTGAATTCCACATACAGATATGGAAATTTAGGCTTATAGAGGTTTTGTAATTGTCTAGCTAGAGTTTATATTAAATCAATAATTCTCAGTAATTAACACCAGTTAGAAGAATAAAATGCATTAACACTTTTCTTTTCTCGGAAATACTTTCTTTTTCCCTGAAAAGTATTCTACAGGAACTTAGTTCCTCTATGACCAACTCCTTCAAACTGCAATCTTCAAAGCACTTCTGCCCAAACATCACCTCAGAATGTGTTAGGAGCATTTGAAAGCCAGCTTGCTCATGAGAGAGGCTGTGATTTGATATAAATGGGAAGGAAGTACATTTTTCCAGGGCTTGACCCCATCTAGTTATTAATTGATGTAGGAAAATAATTCCTTAAAGTATTCTAACAAAATAGTTATTTGCTTATGAGAATTTAGTCCTAGGAAGGAAATAAAAAAAGGAATCTAATAACCAAAACTCTTCACCCAGTATTGTTTCAACAAATTCTAAAGAAATAAACCCTAATTTGGCCTTTAATCAAGCCATGAATGTTGTTCTTACCTGAGGAAGGCAGAATGAGGGAGGAGATGGTTTAACACATGTCTGTTACTGTGACAAAATATCAGAGAAAAAAAATCTCGGAGTAGACAGGGCTAGAGTGATGACTCAGCTCTTAGGAGCACTCAATGCTCTTGCAGAAGATCAGGGTTCAGTTCCTAGCACAGCCCATGCACATCCACTCCAATTCCTGGGATTCCAGCACATGGTACACACACATAGATGCAGGCAAAACACTCTTACACACTATATATAATTAATATATAATTATATTACATAATTTATGTTACATAATTATATATTAATATATATTATCAGAGCAAAAGGGAGAGGAAAGTCTGCAATGCACAAATACCCATGTGATCCTTTTATTATCACCAACAGCAAGCAAAACTACCGTCCACAAATCACGATGGGTTAATTCCATTTGGAAAAGACACCATCCTCTTCCTATAGGAAAGAGAGAAGGAGAAGCTTAAGCCAGGTTGTATACCTATTTGTATCCATAACATACAAGTTTCTCTGCCCTAGTACATCTTTTAAATAGCATTTTAAGATTAATTTTAATTTTTGAAATGTATGTGTATGTACATATGTGTCATGTGTGTGAGTGCCCAAAGATGACAGAAGAGGTCATCGGATCCCCTGGAGCTGGAGTTAGAAGTCGTTGTAAACCACCTGACGTTAGTACTGAGATTGGAACAAAGGTCCTCTAGAAGAGCAGCTAGTATTCTTAACTGCTGAGCTCGGTCTCCATTCCCTCTATAGAAAACAAAACTCAAGGATGTAGTTATTTGGCTAAACAACTAAGGATTCTCTTTTTAAAGAATGAGGTAAACAGTCCAAGTCACTCAAATGCTGTTTTCTCTGTGAAGCCTTCCCCTGTAAATCTCCAGTTCCCTATCATATTGCTTGTACTTACCCCACCGTCCTCATGAGGGGCTGCTAATCTAGTTGCTTCCTCCACATATGCCCTTTTATTATGTCCAACAGCATAGTACCCGCCCCACAGGCCATACTGCATTAAACACTTTGAGTGAAACAAACCATTTCTTCCTCAGGAATTCACTGTCTACAGTTTGTCATCGTATCCCTCATAAGTCCTTGTGTATAGTAGGAGTGACTTACGTTGCACAGTTGGATCATTTTTTCCCTGAGGTGGGTGGGTGACTTCAAGGTGTGACTTAGAAGGGCTCACTAATGAAAGAAGAAGAGAAATAGGATGCACAGAGAAGAACAGGAACATTGGTGCTCTTACCCCAAAGGACTCTAAACCCAGCAGGGAAGCACAGAGATGAGAAATACCTGGGAACATGTTCTGTGATTGCCAGGTCCCACCTTGGCAGTTGTGACCAATCAGAAACAAGGTTTGTCAGGAAGTGACTCTGTAGAAATGGAGTCTGGATGTAAGGGACCAGCAGGAGTGAAGTACTGGCAGAGACTGCTAAGAGGCATGAAGAGAAATAGGAACGGCACCAAACAGCTCTTTTTTTTTTTAAATTTTTATTGAGCTCTACATTTTTCTCTGCTCCCTTGCCTGTCTCTCCCCTCCCCTTCAACCCTATCCCAAGGTCCCCATGCTTCCAATTTTCTTAGGAGATCTTGTCTTTTTCTACTTCCCGTGTAGATTAGATCTATGTTTAAGGCAACGGACTGCCAAGCCACTCTTCTGGAAAAAAAATTAGATTTGTTCATTTCCTTTGTCAGGGATACACCATAGTAGATCATTCTAGAAAGAGCTCGACAGTTTATCCCTCTGACTAGTAATATGGTCCAGCTCAAATTGCTCAGCCAATCTTAACCTGATTTTGTATCTATCACTGACTAGGAACAACAAGATATGTGACATTCTGCAAGATTGATTTTGCATTTATTTTCAATCTCCAGATAAACTATGGATGGGAGAGTAAGGTCATCCATGACGATTATTAATCATGAAACCAATGATTACATCCCTCTGAAATGTAAGACACTGATGGAACAGCTAATCTCCAAGAAGCTTTCTCCTCCTTTGCCCTCAACTGTATAATCGGCTTTTTGTCTCCACACCAGATAAATGCAACTTACTTGCTGTGGGTTCACCATAGTATAGATATTGTCCTGAGGGCCAGTATCTCTCATCATCTCTGAATTCCCTGGACATGCATGAAAATGACCACCTTGCCAATGTGTCTAAGGATTCTAGACACAAAAAACAAGACATTGTGCTACTGCACTGTTGCTTCATGTGGGTCCATAGTGGTGGCAAGGTACGCCGGGCTTCTTCTCTTCTGATGTGTCTACTAGGTTTGCTTATTCTCCACACATTCGGAAGAGGATTTAAGTGACAAATTACCCTTGTAACATTGTGATGTGTAGATGAACTATTGTGGAGGCCAGTAAAATGTTTGCCAACTGACAAGATTTTTTTTTTAAACTAGCCCCCAGACATCTTAAAAAAATTATCTTCAGTGCTACCAGAGGTACCATATGGAGAAATTACTCTCAGGAAGCTCCAAAGCTACTGTATTAATGTTACCATTTGTTCAAAGGAATAAAAACCTACACCTTAAGCTGAAAACAGGGAGTCACCCAGTAATTCCCTGAAAGAACTTAGCTTTGATTTCACAGGACACATCACAGTGATTATAGCTCTTTTGACTATAGGTAAGAAGAACGGACAGAATTGTGAGGGAGTCATGCCAAGAGACATATACTAAGCAACAACAGCAGGATTTCTGTTCAGTATACCAGCCTGTCATTAGCTGACAAGGGTGGCCTGGCAGGTTGCTTTTTCAAACAGTCATTTCTTAGTCATAAAATCCACAAGGCTACACCCCTGAGGGCAGGAGAGAAAAAGCAGCAGGCCTCCAAAGCATCTGCTTTGTACTGAACAACTCAAAGATGACGGGAAGGGGAGAATACCTCCCACAGAGACTGCAGTAGCATCACAGGCAATACAGTCTAACCATGCCCCATGGTGTAAATGAGGATCAGAGCCCAGACTAGCAAGCTCTGCAGAGGACAGCTGCAGCCCCCAACAGAAAGGAAAAGCATTTTAAATTCCCTTTTCATGATAATGCTACCACACAATGTGGTTTGAAACATTCAAGGAACAAGTAAAAATTCATGATAAATCAGCATTGAGTCAGCAAATATTCTTTGAGCCACTTCTAAGTACCAAGCTGTTTTTTAGATCATGGTGATGGGAAGGTCACTAAGCAGCTCTCTTTGAACTTAAACTGTCCTAAAGGGAAAAGAGGTGAATGATCGCACAGACGAGAAGGTTATCACTTTCTAGGCTGGGCACCAGAGAGAAGAGAACGTGTTCTCTCAAAGCAGAATAGGAGAGAACCTGGTCAGACTCAACTGGTGGGGATGTGAAGAACAGAGTCTGAGGAAGGCTTGGGGGGGGGGTGACCCTTAAACAGAGATTGGAGGAACTGATCAGTCAAAAGAGGGATGGAGAACCAGGCAGGCAGAAAGAATAGCATGCATGAAGCCCCTTGGCTTTGTGAGGTTCAGGAGAGAACCTGGTGTATTGAAGAACAGAGAAAAGCCAGTGTGAATAGAGCACAAAGGGGATGTGCACAAGGGACTAGAGAGGTGGGCGGAGCCAGAGTACACAGGACACTGTTAATTTTCATCTAAGTCCTTCAGATACCAGTGTTTGTGTATGTATTTATGTGTGTGCATATTGGACTCACATGTTAATACATGTGGATACATGCATATAACTATTACCATTAAATTCTAATTTTTCTCAGGAAATCATTCAGCTGTAGAAGGACTTTTCTTTTCCACCTGTCACTCTCCAAATAACTGACATGGAGACTCAATATTAATTACAAATACTCAGCCAGTAGCTCAGGCTTATTACTAGCTAACTCTTAAATTTTAAATTAGCCCTTTTTAAAAATCTACACTTTGCCACATGGCTTGGTAACTTTTCTCAGTACAACTTGTCCATCTTGCTTCATTTTGGGCTCACTTCACAGAAGGGACTTCCCACATAATGAACAATAAACAATATAGTTGACATGTGAATTCAAGAAGCTGAAGACTAGCTCTGTTTAAAGTATTCTACCTAGACATTCAGTCTATAGAATGTTTACTTCCTTCCTACTCATTCCTGAAAAATGGCATTGATATATGAAGCAATCAATCAGACCAGTGTTAGGTGCTAGCTTTAATTCATGTATTTAATTCATGGCATTTCATTTGTATTTTAATAAACAAAGCTTGCCTAAAGATCAGAAAGTAAAACAGCCCCACTGGTCAGGCTTATAGACCTGGCAGGGGTAACACACACTTTAATCCTAGGAGCCACACTAGTTACACAGGTGGTGCATGCCTTTAATCCCAGCCCTAGAGAGGATTCTAAAATGGGAAGAGACAGCTCTCAGTCTCAGTCTCATTCTGAGATTCTTAGAGGCAGGAGCGCCATTTTGAACTGAGGTAGACATAAGAGCCAGTGGCTGGCTCTTTTGCATTTCTGACCTTCAATTTGAAACCCAATATCTTTCTCTGAGTTTTTAATTAATCATACTTCAAGTTCAAGATGACACAGGGAAAGAACTCAGAAAAAGAGAAAAGTTTTCTAGGAGTGTTTGAAATTTTTTTAAAAAATGACTTCTAGCCGGGCGGTGGTGGCACACGCCTTTAATCCCAGCACTCGGGAGGCAGAGGCAGGCGGATCTCTGTGAGTTCGAGACCATCCTGG
>NW_004949096.1:24932360-24938190 GCF_000317375.1 Microtus ochrogaster
AAAAAAAAAAGGAAAAAAAAAAGTAAGGGGTGATGGACCTACAGCTTGTGCCAAGCAGGAACCCAGGGAAAATTGGGGAAGTAGCTTGGTTCCAAACTTGACAGCTTCCCCAGCCTGTTTATGGAGAGCTGTGCTCACTTTGGCTTATCTTGTGTGAAGACTCTGTGGTTTCCTGTCTATCCTTGCATCTATTCTGTA
Organism: Microtus ochrogaster; assembly: GCF_000317375.1. Lineage (NCBI taxonomy): Eukaryota > Metazoa > Chordata > Mammalia > Rodentia > Cricetidae > Microtus > Microtus ochrogaster. The sequence goes on from NW_004949096.1 coordinate 24,932,559, forward strand.
TGACAGATTTCGGTATCTGAAATCAGCCCTGTGACAGAAGGTGTGTGCTTGATTTAAGGGCTTATGCATATGTTATGGATATTTAGCTTCCTCTGGGAATAAGATCACATATGAGGGCTCACAGAAGTTACATCTGTTGAGAGGGATGAGTTGTAGACGTAGAAAAGGAGAACTACCTAATTTTATCCATATGGACATGAGAATCTTGACAGTGATGGTCAGAAGAGACCCAGTCCAGAATCTGCTGCACCCACACTGGAGTGATGGTAACTGGAGAACCTTATGACTCAGCAAGTTCAGAAAGACTGAACGCCCACTCATCAACCACTAAGCCTCACATGCTTCTTCTCTATATAATCGATTTGGACCACAGTACAATAAAGCATTCATCCTGCTTAAGTTTCCAGTTTCAGCTCACTAGACAAGATGGTGGCACTGCCCTGTCTTCGGGTCTACCCTAGAATTATCTTCTTTTGTCTGACACTGTATGGGCTTCAATGTCATATTGAGGTAGCAGAGCCAAATATGGCTTCTGTGGACATCTTTCCTGCTCAGTCACAAAGGGCCCAAGTACAGAAGGACATGATAATTTGGTTAATGTTTGTCTTTGATAGTTTGAAGTTCTAAATTATTTCTGAGCAATGGACTTCACATTCGCACTTTGCATGGCACTCCACACATTTTGTAGTAGGTTCTAGGAATGTCCTGTTACTAAAAACATTGTTTCCCAACTGAAAATATTTGAACTTTAGGTGATTAATAGTATAGTGTATGGTTAGGAGAATGTGCTTGAAACAAGAAAGGTTTATGTAGTAGTTCCCCTGTTACTAACAGTATGACTTCTGTGATATAGTTTTTTAAGAGCTTCAATTTCCTCATCTATACCTACATTATAGTTTGACTTTTCTTTCTAAATTTATAATTATAATATGGCAGAGCACTTAACTTTCTGTGAGGCATAATATATCAGAATCACTATATGGACACATATATTTTTCTTTTGTGTATATTTTTACTGCTTAACGAAGACTTTGTTTCCCTACAATTCAGTCTGGAAAAAAATACCACTTAATAAAAGCTTGTCTCTGTGTGTGAATCAGTTGTCTGATTTCTATGTCTCTATGTCTCCTTAATCTGCACACACTATTCTCTAGGCATGGCTACTGAGGTCTTCCCCACGGTGTTCCTTCCATTTATCATTGTGTTCATGTAACAGATACATATTTTATGAAAATAAATTCTTGGGAGAGTCTATGCATTCTCACACCATTTCCATCCTTGCCCTTGTCATCCTTTTCCTATAATAATTTTACATACCATCACCAGGCATAAATACAATTCTAGAAATACAATGAGTGGAAATTCTGTTTATCCATGTGTACACCAAGATGTGTAAGTTCATATATGGAAGCCTCATTTAAGATAGGGCTGAGCAAAAGGCTGAGTAAAAGCAGCTTCTGCATATCCCTGAGGACCCAAGTTCAAATTCTCATAATCCATGCAAAACCAGCCAATTAGCCAACCACAGTCAGATAAGCATGGCTTGGTGCACACATGTAGTCCTAGCGCTGTAAGGGGCAAAAGCTGGAGGATTGTGGGCCTTGCTGGCAACTAGTCTGACTTCAGATTTTCTGAAAGAAACTGTTTCAAAGGAAAAGGGGGGAGGGTGATAGAATAAGATACCTGACCTCCTCCTTTTTTATTCTGTACAAATAGATGCACACATTCACAAACACACATGTACATACATAACACACATTCTGTACATATGTAAGTGTGCATGAACAAAACATACAAATAAGGTGTCAAAATAGAGAACTTTGGTCTTTCAACACTCAGGAACCTGGGTTCTGCAGGGGTTTTCCCATTCTACTGACTTTCCAGGTGAACTCTCAGCCAGCTTCCCCAAACCTTCACAAAGAAGATCCTGAATATGGAGCATAACGCATGAATAAAGTCTCTTAATGCAGAATAAAGTCCCTTGGTAGTGGTGGCGGTGGGGTGACTCATGACACTTTTAGGTTGAACAGGGGACTTGTGCTACAGTTTTTTGTTTTTTTGTTTTTTTGTTTTTTTTTTTTGGTGTGGCGACACTTGTAAACTTCTTTTTGTTTAGTGGGTGATCTTAATATTTTTAAATTTCTTTCAATTTTAGGAAAAAGAAAAACAAATACAACAACCAGATTCCAAGTAACTATGGACCAGTAATTAGAGAACAAACTACATCTTAGACACCGAATATGTATTTGGAGAAAGGATTGGAGGTAAGATAATCCGACTGGGTTACAGAAACATTTCCCAGAACCCTAAGAATGGATGTTCTCATCCAGAGAGCCTAAGAAAATAGCCCCTCAATTAAGATTAACATCAGAGCACACAGAGAATAATGACTTTATTGAAGATTCAATTATAAGCCAAACTCTCTCTGACTGGAAATGACTCCTTAGTCTCATGAAGCTTTTGACATCAGTGAGTGAAGGGCAGGAAAAAAAGCACAGGGGAGACATGCCCCGTACTTAAGAGTAGAACATATGGACCACTGTCATCGTTTTAAGATAGGAGAAAAATCCAATTGGCGGAAGCTAGACATTAGATTTTAAAGTTTTTAATGTGTCTGTACATCAAAGCAGGTCCCAAGAGATCTTGAGACTGTCTGATTGGAGAGAATGTAGTTTTAGTTCTTCATTTTAGAATCATTTTGGGATCTTCATATTGTCTAGTTCTCTATATCAAGGCCTCCCCATTTTCCTCTTGGGCAAATGATCTATGATTTAATATTAATTGCCCCAGTCACACCTGCATTTCCTTCTTTGCACGTCACACTCACCCTTCATGGTGGCAGAGACTCAATAACAGGCTGGCTTAGCCATTTCAAACCCTCTGCTTTAACATCACACACACACACACACACACACACACACACACACACACACACACACTAACAGAAGTGAACACATACTAAATGTTAACACAGCAGCCCTTTCTCAGAACTTTCTCAGGACAGACCAATTTAAGCACAATTGCCCAGCACATAGACTCTGTCCGGGAAAGCGTGAAAACCATATGCAGATTCAGGTACACTAAGGACAGCATTCAGAATATCTTTTCATCAGGCTGGGTTCTATATCTATGTTCTGACATCCAACAATAAAAAAACATGCCTTCTAATTAAATGTAAACGTTTGGCCCAGGAGGCACAAAATTATATCCAAGAAGAATCGAAGGAACAAAATGCACTGTATATTCCTCCAAATTAACTTGCAAATGTACCATTTAGGTCTCTAAAGCAATCTCAAACCAGTGGCTATTATTATTAAAGGAGCCAAAATATCTATGACTTGTTATTGCAAAATACCATAGTGGTGTGGAATATTATTTTAGCTAGACAAAGATGTGTTACGTTTGTTACTGCTGTCTTTGTTAATGATGGAAAGACATGATACATTTGTTTATGCTGCATCTGTTTAATTGTGAAAAGATGGTTCACTTTGTCTGCCTAAGGCACCTGATTGGTCTAATAAAAAGCTGAACAATCAATAGCTAGGCAGGAGAGGGATAGGCTGGGCTGGTGGGCAGAGAGAATAAATAGGAGAAACAGTTTAGGCTTGAGAAGAAGGAAGAGAGAACACGGGAGAAAGTGGGAGACACCCCACGGGACCAGAAGCCTGGCAGCTGTCAGTCAGTCAGCTAGATATGAGAAGCAGTGAAAGTAAGAGAAATGGAAGGAAAGAAAGATAAAAAGCCCCGAGGCAAAACCTAGATGAAGAGAAACGGGTTGCGGTATAAGAGCTAGTGGAACAAGCATAAGAAAGGCCGAGCATTCATAACTAACGAGAAGTCTCCAGGTCTTGGTTTGGAAGCTAGTTGACGGTCCCAAAGAAAAGCCCAGTATTCCACAGGCCTAGTAGGTTAGAACCAGCAGACAATGGTTTTTAGAGTCTGGGCAATCCAAATCAAGGAACCAGCAAGTTCAGAACCTGAGGATAACTCTGCGATTCAGGTGGGAAGCGTGGAGACATGTGCAGAGACCACACGCTCACAGACAAGCACTGGAGAAACCAGGAATGATAAGCACACAGGCTTTTCCTTTCAGCAGGAAGGGTGTGCATCTTCTTTCTACCAAGAAGGCTGGGAATGGATGTTAATAACCGGGTAATCTTTGCTCTTCTGTGAAGCCAGACCTCACCTAAATCCCCATTATTCTGAGCATTGCTTCTGTCAATATTACCCACCTGTATGACTTTCACAGACCTGTGCAGATCTGTCTGTAAGACCTGGGATTTGAGGACCTGAAAGAACTGACAGACTGCAGGCTACTGCTGTAGACAACCTTACTTGGGTTTCAGTGGGCTTTTACACACGAATGTAACAAAGAAAGCCACGATCCAAGCAAGATCGTTTGCATTCAGAAAAATATGATCAGGAAAACATGCAAATAAAAGCTAGTAAGCATATACAAAATACTGACAGAGCAGGCCACACTAAGAACTTTCTCAGGACAGACAATTGCTGTGCTGGAACACCATGACGAAGAGCAACTGAGGAGAGAAGGTTTATTTCACTCGCACTTCCATAGGACAGTTCAGCAGCAGCAGCACAGAGGGCAGGAACTCAAGTAGGGTGGGAACCTAGAGGCAGGAGCTGATACAGAGGCCATGGAAGAGTGCTGCCCGCTGGCTCTCTTCCCATGGGCTGCTCAGTCTGCTCACTTACAGAGCTCAGGCTCACTAGCCCAGGGATGGCACCACGGACAATGGCCTGGGCCCTCCCACATCAAACACTATTTAAGGAAATGCCCGACAGCCTTTCCTACAGCCCAGCCTCATTAGGGATTTTCTCAGTTATGACTATTTTCTTGCCAATGACTCTAGCTCATGGGTCAAGCTGACACACAGCTGCCAACCCAAGCCCCAAATGCTGAAGCTGCAGCATAGAAGGTCTCAGGCCTGGGCACTGTCCTGGAAGGAACCAGAAGAAACTTGGGATTCCCATAACAGACTTGTCTTAATGGGGCTGTGCAGGGAATTGTCAGAAGGCCTTCTGAATCTCTGTGTACCGCTTCCTTTGGCATCTAGACAGTTCCTTCACCCCCTCCAATTCTCTCTTATAATGCCACCTTGTCAGAGAACACTCCTGCCCAGTTCCCCTGCTCCGGCTACCTAACTTGGTTCTATCTCAACAGCATCTGATCTTTGTATATCAAATTGTCTGCCTACCAGCTATGATTTGGGAAGAATTTGGTCTCTTTTCTTCTATCCTAATTAAATTTTTTAGAATACTGGCTAGCCCAAGAATGTTGTTCGATGATTTTTTTCAAGTTATTGACCGAATGCATGAGTAATGAATAATCAAATTATTAGAAAGCAGAGATTAAGAATCATCCCTTCTTCAATTTGCTAGTTGGATGAAGACCAATGAAGTGGCACAACGCTTTCATTTCATTTGGTCACAAGAGGGCGCTGCTGGTCAGGTTTTGTTTTGTTTTAAAGTTTGTGCGTGCCATACTCAAAATTCAGAGACTACTCATACTTTTTTAGGCCCCAGAAAGGAAACTTGAGATAGGATCATGTCTGCCACCAAAAAAAAAAAAAAAAACCCCACAAAAAAACAAAAAAAAAAAAAAAAAAAAAAA
>NW_004949096.1:24938290-24946770 GCF_000317375.1 Microtus ochrogaster
CCCACAAAAAAACAAAAAACAAACAACAACAAAAAACAATGTTTCTGCCTTTACTCCAATGTGGTCGAATAAAAACCGTTAAAATCTCTATCAAGAGTGAGTCTTAAAAGAGAACACCCCTCCCACCCCAGGAAGCAAGAGTTTGTGGAATGTGCCCAAAGATAGCGCCAAAAAGAGGCTCCTGTGCTGTGGGAGCTTCTGTAACAATAGCAATTCCGCCAGCTGAAGAGGTGACCTTCTGTTTTCACCTGTGTCCCTCCCCGCCTTCCTTCTGTCGCACCAGCGCTTCTTCGGCGCTCCTCAAAGTACTCACTCTTGGAACGCCAGGTCCTAGCCTCATGGTTTTAAGCTGTTGCCCCTAGATGTGCTGGAAAAGGGGTCGCTCATCTCTTCCTAAGTACAGCATTGTAATGTCACTTTGGTAAGTGACTGTGTGACGTCTGGTGAGAAATAAAGATGACACCTGTCTCAAGGTCAGAGCACTTAGGAACGGCGACAGAGGATATAAGACAGGGGGACTACAGGAAACCCAGAGAAGGTTCTAGAAGCTTTTGGTGGAAGGTGGGAATGGCCGTCTCCAGTTAGAAGGAATTAGAGGGTAGGATTTGATAATAAAAATATTTGCTTAGCTGTATCTAAAAGTACACATTTCTATTTGGCTGTATTTACAAGTATTTTATCAATTTTACTTCTATTAACACTTGAATTTGCTTTTTTGAATTATTTAAGAATGAGTAGTTACCTATGTATAAGAAAAAGGATATATTTGTCAGAACTCCACTCTTTTAAAATAGCACAAAGAGCTATAGGGAGAGAGTCTATTGTTAATGTAAGGCTTAAAGTCTTCCACGAAGTCTAGTTCCATGGATGTCCTCATGCATGCCTCCCTAAAGGAGTGAGAATCTAGAAAATTTACATGTGATTTTATTTTTTATTTAATAAAATGAAGCAGAAAGTGGAAGTCCCAGGGGAGTTTTTCTTTTTGTTTTGTCTGAAGAGAACAGAGAGTTTGTGACCACATAGAAAGGCCCCAGGATGCACAGACCAACACAGTGAATTCTGATCAAACACATTCTGTATTCGCAGAGAGACACTCTAGGAGAGAATTAACATATAAAACTCAGCTGTCACATAGAGGCCCCGAGTCATAGCCATTTCCTTCCTGCACCCCCATCACCAATGCAGGGCCCCAACCCCAGCCCCAACATTGGAGGTGCAATGTGAGGCCTGGCGGATCGCCTGCCACTAGTGTGGTAGAACGTCTTCCACCTCTAGCGTAAGGAAGGGGAACAGTATGTCCCTCAGCCACTTCAACGTGCTTCTGCTCATCAGCATGGGCAGAGTGTCCACGAGGAAATCCGGGTTTATGTACTGCAGGTGGAAGACCATACAACCCAGTATCCGAAGGAAGACCACGATCATGAAGAAGAGGTAGTGGAAGTGTCTGCAGAGAAAAACTCATCATGAACATCCGGGAACAGAACAGCTTACCGTCAAGCAATGGGGAATGAACTTGTAAATGGATGGTGGGTTGCTGCCTTTTGGCAAAACTGTCAGGGGTTCTTAGGGGGTAGGGGGTAGAGATGGTGAACGCAGATAACAGAAAACCTGCAATTTAGTGGTCAGGTATTGAATATTTCCAAAGGAATAGATGACCTTCTGGTACTCTCCATGGGGCAGGCCTTTTGGAAGTTAACTGTAGAAGTTCAAGATTGTGAGCCTCATGGTCATGGTGCTCTTTATGTCTCCTATAGCAAGTAATTCTAGAAAACTGAAAGTCTCCTTATTTTAAAAATTTTGAGAAAAGACAAGACAGAATGCAAGTGATTTTCCCCCCTATAATTTCTCAGCCTGCAGTAAAACAGCAACGAAAGTTAATGCACCCTGTCCTCCTTTTTCAATAAAGGTAGCAAAGGTTTGGGATGCCAGCATCTGAAAAGCCAAAAGGGAGCACACTGGGGGGACATAGAAAAATCGAAGTGAAATGTAACCTACAGCTTTCATCCCGAGTTTCTCGGAAGGAGCCACTAATTCCTCCAGCTACTTAGAGCCATGCAAGTCTGCTGTCCTAACTCTGCAGATAGAAACTCTGCTCAGGGAATTCAGACTGCATGACTATCTGTCTGATGCTAATACTCATTCTGGCCTGTATCAAGTCAACTGCACAGCGAATGTGGCCTGGACCAACTAGGTCAGGGGCACAATTCTGCCACTTACCTAACCAAAAACTTCTTCTTCTCTTTCTTAATGATGTTCTTCTCCTGTGGAAAGTAATGAACATGGTGGCCGGAATCTCAATGAGAAGTGGCGCACGGCGCAATGGGTGGGAATGGGAGGGTGATGCTACAAGGAGAGACTTCACAGTTCGGTCGGCCATCTTTGTATTCTGGCTCCACCTTTTCCCAGATGCCTTGGTGTAGTGCAGGCAACAGAAACTCACTTTCTAGCTCTAGGAAGTTTTAAAAGGAGGAGGGGTGTGAGAGAGACCTCCCAGGAAGAAGAAGGGCTAGGGAAAAGCCCAAGTGTGGACAGGCAAGACTCACCATGTTGCTCTGAATGGTCTCTACCAGAGTTGCCCCAGGTTTCACTTTTTGGGAAGAGTCTTTCTGGGCTTTGGACCTGCATTTAAAACAACACAAAAGATCAAAGCCAGTTATCATTTGAGACAACCCACAGAACTGCTGCAAGAGCTTTCCTAAGTCATGAAATACCTGTGACATGCCTGAAAAATCATACAAAGACATTGGGAAACACTACTGATTCTTTTCCAATTATTTTCAAATTTACCATACAGTTGGATGGCTTTTTCTCACACATGATTTATTATGTTTTCTTCCAATTTTTTTCCCCTTTCCACATGACTTCTTGGTGCCTCTTCCTTCCTCTCTGATTAATTACCTTTCTCCCACAAGGATCTCCAACTTCTGCCTCCAGGTCACACATATCCTTTTATTTATTTGTTTGTTTGTTTGTTTGTTTGTTTATTTTGGTGGGGGTATAGTGAAAAGTGAACCAAGGACCTTACATGTTCTAGACAAATATTCTACCATTAAGCTACATCCCAGCCCCATTCTGTCCTGGTCAGAGTTTCTGTTGCTGTAATGACCAAAAGCGACTTGAGGAATAATATATGTCCACATCACTGATCGTTACTGAAGGAAGTCAAGACAGGAACTCAAACAGGGCAGGAGCTGATGCTGAGGCCATAGAGAAGTGCTGCTTACGGCTTGCTCCTCTAGGCTTGTCTGCTTTCTAATAGAACCCAGGACCACCAACCAAAAGATGGCACCACCCAAAATGGGCTGAGCCCTCTACCATCAATCACTCATTAAGAAAATGCCCTAAGATTTGCCTACAGCCTGATGTTATGGAGGCATCTTCTCATTTGGGTTCCCTCCTCTCCAGTTACTCCAGCTTGTGTCAAGTTGACATAAAACTAACCAGCCCATACTCCATTCTTAAGAGAAAGATAATCTGTACCTAAACTTGGCCTAAATCTTTGGCTGACTTTCAAACTGAACTTCTCAGAGCAGTCGGTGAACAGCCCCACTGAGGTTATAAGACCCAACTGGAAGTTGGGTGGCAGTGGCGCACGCCTTTAATTGCAGAACTCAGGAGGCAGAGGCAGGCAGTTCTCTGTGAGTTCCAGGTCAGCCTGGTCTATAAGAGCTAGTTTCAGGACAGGCTCCAAAGCTACAAAGAAACCCTGTCTCAAAAAACAAACAAACAAACAAACAAACAAAAACAAAAACAAAACAAAAGACCCAAATGTGAGCGATCACCAGAAACAGACTGTGTGGGTCTAACCTACCATAAAATGATATCCAGAAACTCCTGATGTCTGGATCTTTTTCTTCCTAGTAGCCTAATTTCTATTTTTCCCTCCAAGTTTAAACTATTCCATCCACACAATACACACAGTGTTTGGCTTGACCTCAGGCCACAAGGCACCACATTGGAAGGAACAACTTCCTGCCATTCTCCTCTTCAACTGCCAACTCTTCTCTAACATCTGCCTGCTTTTCTTCTCTCTTCAAACCCTTCTGGTCATTGTTAGTTTATTTGTTTTACTTAGAGTTGTTTCCGGTTACAGAATTAATACAATAAACTTATCCAGCACTTTCATGGGTATCTCCTCTTATAGTAATCAATCAGGGTGTAAAAGGAGAATTAGCACAGGCTCCTGGCTCTTCCATGATGACGTGGTTTGTGTCAGAGGAGCCCACTTCCAAAAGTAACTATAAAACTGGGAAAAATGCACCACTGACTCTATCGGAGACGGCAGTCAGGGGTCAAAGGGAAGCAAGCCCTCAAGAAAAGAGAAACCCAGGGGAGCTCCTCTTCACCAAGGCTCTCCTTGTGGTCCAAGCAGACAGCAGTGACAGGCGACATCAACTGGCTGAGGAGGAAGAGTGCAGAGGTCAAGGCTGTCAAAGCAAACATCTGAATGGGCTTCCCTGGTAATGTGGGAGCTGGCCCCTAGTGATCCCTGTGTAATCAAGACTCAAAAATAATCAGCAGTGCTAATGGATACAATTCAGTTTATCAGAGCCTATGCAGCTCTGCACTGTAGCAGTTATCAGCCATAAAACCAAACGAGCAGAACACTTACAATAGCAAAAACTATCAGCATGACTAAAGATGTATAAGAATACTGCACAGAAAGACAATACGCTAAAGGAGAGGTAAAGATCTAAATCAATGGATGGATAAAGTTGGAACAACTGTTAGCTAGACATTAATTAACCTCCAACTTTTATTCACAGATCCCAATAATTGCCATCTAAACCTCAGTAAGTTGTTTTTTGATGTTTGTGTTTTTGGTAGAAATTGAAACTGACAAAATATTTGTACTAAAGCTCATAGGTCCAAAAATAAGAGTGAAACACTTGTAGGCTGCATCTACCCTATATCAAGGCTAACTAGAAAGCTATAATAATTAAGACAGTTGAGTCTAGGAAAAAGGACAGAGACACAGATTAAGTGTAAAGAATCAAGCATGTAAAAAGAGGCTCACAGGCATAAGGTCTACCAGTCGACAAAACCACCAGGTGCCGGGCAAACAGAGCCTCTCTTTAGACTTAAAAGTTTTTTTTTAAATTTATTTATTTATTAAAGATTTCTGTCTCTTCCCTGCCACCGCCTCCCATTTCCCTCCCCCTCCCCCAACTAAGTCCCCCCCACCTCAGCCTGAAAAGCAATCAGGGTTCCCTGTCCTGTGGGAAGTCCAAGGAACCCCCACCTCCATCCAGGTCTAGCAAGTTGAGCATCCAAACTGCCTAGGCTCCCACAAAGCCAGTGCATGCAGTAGGATCAGAAACCCATTGCCATTGTTCTTGAGTTCTCAGTAGTCCTCATTGTCCACTATGTTCAGAGAGTCCAGTTTTATCCCAGGATTTTCCAGACCCAGGCCACTCAGGACTGCGAGGGTTGCACCCACACACTGAGACAATGGGGATGTTCTACTAGACTTAAAAGTTTTAAACACTTGGAAGTTTAAAGACTGAGCAGGGGTGGCTGGACACAGGAAGGACAGATTTCAGATGAGTACAAGTAGAAACAATAAATGTCTGGGGGAAATCCTGAACGAGTCATTCTCCTGAGAACTGAGCTCAAGGCCCGAGGAAAACAACAAGCCAATAGGAATGGCACCTTTACCCCCTGAGCCATCTTTCCGCCCAGCATTCTTGTACTGTTGTCATGGGTGAAGATACTGATACAAACACGAAAGAAAATTATCTCACCTAGTACAACAAAGATATGTGTACCCAATGACCCCTCAAAAATGGAAGGATACATCTACCAAAAGGCATACATGAGGATGTTTTCTAGCGGACTTTAATATCCCAAAAGTTGAAACAGCCAAAGTGATCCTCAATGATAGATATTGAGTCATATTCATATAATCGAATATTATAAAGAGCAGGTCACATGATGCAGCAGAGCTAAGCCTCAGTGAAAGCCGGACGCAGAGAAGATAGACTGAATTCTTAGAAAAATTAAGGCTAGCATTTTAAATGATGAGCCTAAGTAGTTACCTTTGCCAGGGGTATTGAGGGGTAGAGGGTCTGAGAAACTTCTGGGGCTTATGATAGTCTATATGGAGATCCAAGTGGTCCTAGTGTGCTGATATATAGAAGTAACTATCAGCTACATCTTTAAGATGTGTGCAGCCTATGCATATTGTATAATACGTGATACAACTAAGAAGTATAAGCAAGAAGAAAGGGGGTCAAGTTCTGTGAACTACATCTACAGATTTCTGGTCATTCTATGGCGTCAATCTCCTTGGAAAGGTTGTGACACACACAGATGCCAGTAATATCTGTACCTTGCATGTAGCATCTCTTGGCTATAATTTTTCATCTCTGAATCTAGCTTGAGTAGTGTTGGGAACACTGTGTTCAACCAAGGATATAGGAAAAGAGCAGGTATCAAAACATTTCAGGTCCCAGTTACTGGATAGGAGACCAGTCTGAATGCTGATGACTGTTCAGTCTGAGCAGAGGCTGCCAGGGATGACCTCCTGTAGGACCTTTACTCAGTGACACCAATTGTTCCCAAGCTCTGCCCTGCAGGGAACTGCCCGGGGCAGGCGCTGCAGTCCACCAGGGGGCGCCGTTTCCCAGACTTACATTTCTTTTTCCAGCAGCTTCACTTCTTGTTCCTTCTCCATCTCCCTCAGAATTTCTTGGTATTTCTTCCCGTGGGGGGAGGGGCATCATAAAGAGAATTTGTGTTTTTATTTCAAAGTCACTGACAGGAATCTCACACTAAAATGCATTCCTAACATTCCAAATACCTCTCTCACATCAGGGTGTATAAAGTAAGGGGCATAAAAAAAAAAATCAGAGGTGCTAGTGACAGGATGGGCTTCTGGAGCCAAAGTTCCTCTTGTAGGCCTTGCTTGTACTCAAATCCCAGATCTGACCTGGACTAACAAAGTTCCCAGAGCTTGTAACCTCGCTCCCTGAAGCCTCGGTGTCCTCCCAGAATCCTCAGCCTTACTAGACAAATGGGTTGAGGGAAATGCTAAAACACGAAACCAACTGGTCAAAGAGCTTTGCATAGCAGGGTTCGGCACACTGTCTTTGCATAGCAGGGTTTGGCACACTGTCTAAGAGCACTCATATTTGGTGGCCATTCTGTTGAATAAAAGGCATTTTCTCATGGCAGATGGAGAATAATAATAATAATGGCTTTCTCCTGACTCTGGGAGATCTGTCTCCATTCTGACTTCCCCAGTAACACTGTACCTTTATGTAGTGGGCCTGGTCTTCACAGAGCTCATGTACAGACTGGTAGTCACTTTGCATCTAGAAAAAGAAGAAAGCAAACGAACCTCATGAGTTCAGTCAGTACCAAGTTTTGGCTGTTTTCCTGGGAACCTGCCTTGTACATTGGACACGTGGTCCGTTACTTAGCAACTCCTTACTTGAAGGGAAAAAAACCACCTCGCAAAAGGTGACCTCATCATTCAGGCATAAGGCCCAGTTTTGAGTGGGGAAGGGCGAAAACTTCGCCCATGTTGCCCTGTGCCTCTCTGGGAAACAAGAGGGAATGCAATATGACTTTTAGATTTGAGATTCTACAAGGTAGCTGGGGCAGATGAGTGTTTTAAAAAATGTTAAGGCTAGGATTTAATGAAAATGTTTTTTCCACCTATCTTGTGAGTCAGAAATTCACTTGCCAGGTTTTCCTGCTCCACCCTTCCCATACCCTGAAAGCTTTCTAAGACCCTAGGCCTTTCCCTTGTGTGTATGCCCTAGGTAGACACTCCGTGGAAAAGGCGCCGATCTAATCAAACCTTGGCTATTTCCTTCTCTTGTTGTGCACAGGACTTGGTTGACTTTCGTAGTTTCACCTAGGGAAGATGGTAGCAGCAGAAAGTGAACAGCATTCCTTTGTGCAAGGGCAACGCAAGGTAGCAAAAAACAAACTCAGAGTGCCCATGGTGTATTGAGGACAAATGACAATTAAGCGAGGATGTGGCCATTACCCGTTTCGTAGATGAGAAAACAAAGGCAAAGATAAGCTATATGCACAACCACATCTCAGAATCGCAGATCTTACATTTAAGCTTTGGTGGGCAGACTCTCCAGTGAGTCTGGCCATTCTCCTTCCTCCTACTGACGGAAGCCCATCAGCCCCTTTCTCCCGCTCTTTCAGGATGGTGCATTCATGCTGTCTAAATCACAGGAGGGTCATAGGAGGTAGCCCACTTTTTGAGAGGAAAGCAGACAATTGGGGCTTTTGACAGTGGGCTCAGCCAAATGGCACACCTGCCCCCTAAAACTTCAGAGAGCTTCTCAGTAACTTTTACCCCCAATTTGAGTTCATTCCATTTGTCCATTAACAAATACCATTAGACATCGGCTATGTGCTAAAATGTTCTAGACATTGGGGTGCAAATGATATAGTTTTACCAACTAATATTCTCAGTTGCTATAATTTCTAGTAGAGGAAAAAGACAGAATAAA
>NW_004949096.1:24948565-24961179 GCF_000317375.1 Microtus ochrogaster
TTTTTTTTCCTACTTGAATGTCTGTATTTGTGTTGTCCTCATTTAGTTATAAACTTCTTCAGGGAAGACCCCGGTACATTTTTGGAAGGTGTTTCATTAACTGATGAGACGTTTGAGCCCTTCCCTCCACCCGAAGGCAAGGTAGGCCCCTCTGCTTCTAGCATGGAATGGAAAGATGCCCCATGGTAATAAAGGAAGCGAGCTCTTCTCTAAGGCACAAATGGACATGCCTGGGTCACACCTGGGAGAGACTATGGAAACAGTCTCCCAGAGCCCAAAACTGATATATGTGTCACAATCTTCCCCAGTGTGCTGTTCTACTCACCTTCAATTCTGCTATTTTCTTTTTCAGGGTTTCTGGATCAGGGCTAGGATTCGTAAGTTCTGTTGAAATCTGAAACATCATTCCAATAACTGAACTGATCAAGGCAAACAGATGAGCTAGGATAAAGTTAGACTGGGGTCTTCACTAGCAGACCAGTGTGGGTACCAGTTTGGGTACTGAAGCATCTTAGACGGAAACATGTCTCCTTAGCCATGTGGAAGCTGCCTAGCTCCATACTAAGTGGACAGACTTTTATTCTTTTAAATTCGTATTTATTTGTAGTTGTGCATGTGTGTTGTGTGTGCATGTGTGTGTAGGTATGTGCATGCGAGTGCAACTGTCTTTGGATGCCAAATCTCTTAGAGCTTGACATAGAAGCGGTTGTGAACCATTTGACCTGGGCACTGGGAACAGAACTCAGGCTCTCTGCCTGAGTATGTGCTTTTAACCACTAAGCCCTGAGTGGACATCCTTTTCTGTCCCCAAGATCATCATAGCTTCTCAGCAAGGCGAGGGGAACAGACACAGTAGTAGGAGCGGGGAAGGAGTGGTAAGTCATCATTCGCTTTGTAGTTCGTTCTTCTCCCCATGGTCTGCCCTCATCAGAGGACAAAGGCTGGTGTATTGGTGTCTGTAGTCTCTGAAGGTGACTGGGATTGTGAGCACAGAAATTTTACTGCCTTCTCCTTGTTTTTCTGACTAGAGAGTTTAGGACAATAACAACTCTATTAGGGTTCTATTACGAGCTAGGATAAAGTTAGATTGGAATCTTCATTAGCAGAAGTGAAAACAATCACATTTCAAGGATGGACTCTGAGTGTCTGAAAAATTCCCTCATTTGTGTGCAGTATATCACTTATATTTTATATGGTTACATATAATTAATAAAGATATATATGTACACATATATATAATGTATATATCTGACTATCCTCCCAGAACTCATCTCTTATATCTCCTGCCCATTCCACCAGCCTTTTTTTTGTAATGACAATGTTGTAGGAAATGGGGTACCTTAAACCCTGGGGGATCTCCTTACCCTATCCTGAAGTTGCATGATTTTCTCACTTAGGGTCTTGTTCTTTTCCTCCTGTAGGAAGAAGGAAATTAAGGAAACAAACAGATTCTACTCTCAACCTTTTCTCTTACCAAGGCAACATAAATAATATGTAGGGATCAATGGGTCAAGTTAAATGAAAAAGTACACCCTGTTCCAAGATGGGGCATCTGGGAGAGAGCCAAGGTCTTGTCCCCATGACTAGCGCCTCTGTCACAGCACTCGCCCAAGCAGCTGTGACTTCTGTAGATTCAGAGGCAGTGCCTATGCAGAGCCTCTTGGAGAAAGAAAAGAAGGATGAGCGCAGAAGCCATCTAAGGGTCTCTTTTAGAAATCTCACCAGCTTTGCTGTCTCCAGCTCCAGGTCCTTCAGGGCGTTCTCCTTTTGTATTGCGATCTCATTGAACTCATCCATCTCTGGGACTCTCTCAGTGGACAAAGCAATTTCTCTTTCAAGACTGAAAAACAGTTAACTCAGGTGTGGCTCAGTCCTTAGGAAGCCAAAACCACACTACCAACATCTTGGGTTGACAATTGCAATAAAATGTCAACTAAATGAAAAAAATTGGATGCAAAGATCTGTGCCAAGCCTTTTGAGGGCATCACAGTTCGTGTTTCAGGATTTAAATAACACACTGAGTTTTCCCTGAGGGAAGTGAACTTCCCACAGCACCCCTCCACTTCCTTCTAACCTATGGACATGACTTGAGGGGCTTCACCTTCACCAAGGGCAAAGCCTGACCTTTGAATAGATTTTTCTTTCTTTTGAATCTTTCTGAGAAGAAGCTGATTCGCCTGGTCCAGCCGTTGCAGATCCTTTTCAAGGTTGAAGTTCAGGTAGTTGAGATGCTGTTTTGTGGCTTCTAAAGTTGGTATTTCTGTTATCCCATGCCTATAGGAAAAGTGCCTTCAGAACTGAACTCAGATCAACACACCTGACTTCTCACTCTTCAGTCTCCTGCTGTTTATGTGCCTAGTTAGTTCATAATAAACCAATTTCTAAGTGTGTATGTATGTCATATTTTAATTTTAAGTATTACGAGTGATACTGGAATGCAAATGTTTTGTGAGCAAAAGGAAAAACCACACACACACACATATACATACATACATATGTATGTATATATACATATATGTATGTATATATATGGTTGTACTCTAACTTGTTCCCTTCCAAAATTTTACACGAAGAATATGGAATCGTAGCAACACCTATAAGGCATTTACAGATTAGAAAATGAAAGAAATTTCTAAAGTCTTTTGTCACAAACTTGAATACTTTCTGTTTAGTCTGTCAGAAGCCTCAGGTGGGAGGAAATAAGGGAAGGGGCTAGACCTTTCCCCTACACCAGGCTAGTGTGCTGGGAGACTGGGTAGCTTTTGCAGAAAGTCCCACCATGTCAGACTGATGAAGGGAAATCGGAACTGAAATTTTTACTCAGACTCTCTCAGGCTTGAGGAGGAACATCCTTCACAACTGTGGTCTGGATCGCAGGAAACTTCTAGAGCAGTCATCCTGCTGGCTCACTATTGTATTACTTACCCATTATCCAATGGGTTCTGTTCAATGTCTTCCATCGTTGGCTTCCTAGATGTGAATGCAGACATCTGTCACAAAAATGAAGGTCCTACTACCCAGCATGTCATTACCCAGAAAGGAGCTGGCAAAAATCAGACACTCTTTGGGCAAGACAGAGTCAAGTTGTAGCCCTTCTGTATGCTCTCACTTTTCCACACTCAGGTTCAACATTTTACACAAACTAAATTTCCAGCAAACTAGATCATAGCTTCATTTTGGAATCTCAGAACCAATCACATTGGATGTAGAAATCTTTAAAATTTCTTCCATTCTGATCCTTTCCCTTTCTTGCCTGCACTTACTCTAGTAGGTAAAGATTTCAGGGACATGTGATAGACTCATGTATGCCTATTGACAACTACAAAAATAATTTATTCCTAGCTCAAACCCCCAGGAAACAAAACAGAATAAACAAAACCCCCAAACTAAACAAAAGAAAGAACGGAGACAAATGGAGAGATCAGCTGCCTGGTTTCTATTAGCCTAGTACTAAATGCCCCTCTCCCCTCACATTCCACCTTTGCTTTGAAGCTCTTCATTTTAAATACACTTTGAAGTTCCCACCTTTCCTTTCTTTTAATCATTTCTGCTCCATTTTCCTTTTCCTCCAGAAATCTCTCCACCCACAAGAAATCCCAAGCTGTGCTATTACCTTTTTAAACACAACTTTCTGTTTTCAACAGAGAGTTCTGTTCCAAACAGATTCTCTTTCCAGCTAGATGCCAGGACTGTCACTCAAGGGGTTGCCTTGCTGACCGAGTCTCTACCTCTAACTGAGATGGTTACTCTGGCTGGGTGGGGCAGCATGTCATAGTGGGATAGTGACATCGTCTTGTCATGCCAGAGAGTCCAGCACTGCAGGGCAGTTCGGGTGCCTTATGAAACCAGACTAGGTCCTAGAGCACAAGTCTGGGCATAGCTCAAACATCTTCTGCACTATGGCAAACATTCACATCCCAAATCTCTAGAGCCAGCAGTGGTTATGATAACTCTCAACTCTCTTCCATGATCTCTGTGGGGCATGTTCACAAGTTATTGCAGTTAAACTCAAAATGGGCATCTCCACTGAGTTTGTCGAAGGATATGAGGTAGGAAAATCAGATAGTAGGCCAGAAGAATCTGAATGGTGTCTGATCCTTTGCTCTTACCACATGGGGCTTTGGAGCTATAAAACTTATCCTCCCACCCCCGAACTGGTCCTCTATCTCATGGGGAAAGAAGAGTGAGATGTTCTTGTGGTGGCAGAAATACAAGAAAATGAGAAGGCAAAGCAGAAAGGGAAAAAGAAGAGAGTTCTGTCCAGAGCCCCAACTCCTCTGTGTACTTCTGCAGAATTCCCTCTTTATTATTTTTTGAGGTCTTAAATTATTGCAAGAGTAGATGGAGTTTAACAAACATATCAGTGTCACCTTGGCAAGCATCCTAGGCGTCTTCTCTAGACTAAGACAGGCAGGATAAAGAAATGTAGAGATAGCAATAGAGTATAAGCTAGGCATGCTCCTATAAACCAAGTCCTACCTATGCTGTTCTCCATGATCAAATTAAACCTATTAGAGACAAACTGCAGCAACTTCCAGGCCTTGGAAAGGTCTGTGACATCACTCTGTCCAGGAAGATGCCCCTCAAGCAGTGGCCTCTGTTACTTCATCACTCCCTCTCCAGTCAGCTCACACACTTCTACATGGGCATGCTCCCAGACACCAAACAACCAGTCCCAGCAGAATTAAGCCCTTCATTCCATTCTCCTGTTTTGTCATTTTGCATTATTTTCAGCCTGGTTTTCATCCTACAGTTGGGCCAAAGGCTGGCCCTTTGAGTATGTTTTAAGCATTCATTTTTCCATCCCTGCCTAGGCGGACTTCAGGGTTCTGTTCAGACAAAATTCAACATGGCAGAAACATTTTAAGAATAAGTGGATGAATAAACGAGTTACATCATTCCTGTTATCTAAAACAAAAGAACAGGATTCTTTGGCTCCTTCTCCTTCTAACACACCCGAGACAGGCTCACCCACACAGCCACATGAGTACATGTTCCTTATAAATAGTGTGTCATGGCAGAATCCTCACCAGACAGCCGCATCTTCTAGGCACCAGTAGTTGACAAGCTGCAACGGAAATATTTTTTTTTCCCACTAACCTGTATCTTCTCTTTAAGGACACTACAAATTCACGTTCTCCAAGAAACCTTCCATAATGAATTATTCTTAGCTCATTACCTCAAAGAAATCATGTATATTTTGTGAGAGAACATATTTTCCTTTGAAACCAAGAAGCTCAAAGCCACACATGAAGCTCCAAATGTTTACTGCTGTGCTTCATCCTCTCCTCTGTGAGATCTGGGGATTGAATTTAAGTTTTCATGCTTCTTATACAAACGCCCTTAAATGTCGAGTCATCTTAAAGGTCTCTCTATTTGGAATGTACACAAGGACTAGAAGATGCTCCATGTCTTTTGTGACCATTAAGAGGTGTGACAGCTACCACAGTAGATAATATAATGAGACAAAATTGACTATGCTCCCGAGGATGGGGTAGAGACCCACTTACTCATGTCCCAGTTGGACTTTGTGCACTTGATACAAACTGAGACATACCTAGACAAAAAAGGAATCTTAACTGGGAAAATGCCTCTGTCCAAGGCTGCACATAGGCAACTCTGTAGGGCATTTTTTTTTATTTTTATTTTTATTTTTATTTTTATTTTTCGAGACAGGGTTTCTCTGTAGCTTTGGTGCCCATCCCGTTACTAGCTCTTGTAGACCAGGCTGGTCTCGAACTCCCAGAGATCCTCCTGCCTCTGCCTCCCGAGTGCTGGGATTAAAGGCATGTGCCACCACCGCCCGGCTCAGGGCATTTTCTTGATTAACAATTGATATGGGAAGGCTCACTCTATTGTGGATGATGTCACCCCTGGGCAGGTGTCCCTGGGTTGCAGAAGAAAACAGAGCTAGCTAGAAGGAACAAGCCAGTACACTGCGTTCTTCCGCAGTTTCTGTTTCTACCTCCAGGTTCCTGCGCTGAGTTTCCTCCCTGATTTTCCTTCAAAGACTACAACTATAAGATAAAATAAACATTTTCCTCTCCAAGATGCAGTTAGTCATGATGTTTATCACAGCACTAGAACCCTAAGACTACTTAGTAGCTAACTTGGGAGGAAAAACAAAATGGGGCTTTTATTGAAAGAAACAGGAACTTACAGGTTGGAGAGATAACTCAATTATCAAGAAAGTGATTGCAACACCAGCACGATGACCCATGCTTCTAACTCTCTCATACATATAAAAAGCAGGGTGTGGCTGCTTGCACCTATAATTTCAGTGCCAGGAATATTTACCTTTAGAACTGGCTAGCTGGTCTCACTGAACCTGTAAGTTCAATGCTCAGCTACAGACCATTTCTCAAAACGTAAGGTGAACAGCAATAATGTAAGACACCTAACGGGGAACTCTGGCCTACACACACACACACACACACACACACACACACACACACACACACACTGAATGTCCATGAGAACGACTGCTGGGCTGTATGATAAATATATAATTGGGTTTTGAAACTACCTGAGTACTTTCAAATGGCAGCATCATTTTACATTTCCATCACCAAATGCATCACAGCTCCATTTCTTCAACATCACCACTAGCATTTGGTGTTGTTACTGAATGACTTCATTTTTTCTGACAGTTTTACAGTCACAGAATAGTAGCATCTTAAGTTGAACTTCCCTACAGGTACTGATGTTACCCATATATCTACACACAAACTGGTTGTCAAACATGATTTAGAGGTATTCTTTCCCATCATATAGCTTAGTTTGTTTTTTCATCTTCTCTTGTTTGGTGCTTGCGTGCATGCGTGCTGTGTGTGTGTGTGTTAGAGAGTGAGAGAGACAGAGAAAGAGACAGAGAGGGATAGTACCAGCACATCTTTTCCTATGTGTAGGCAACAGGATATTACTGGGTATTTTTGTCACTCAGTCTCAACATTAACTTTTAAGTCAACGACTCTCATGTAACTGGAGCTCACAGATTTGGCTAGACTGCCTGGCCAGCAAGCTGCAAGGATCCATCTTTCTCTACTTCTGCAGCGCTGGGATTTCACGTTTTCATGGTTGTGTGGCAGGCGATTTCCCATCTGAGCCACCTCCCACCTCTGTCCTTCCATCCTCTCAACAGAGGACTCACAAAGCAAATTTCTAGTGTTTTTATATCCAATTTACATGAATTTCCTTTTGTGGATGATGCTTTTAGCACCATCCCTAAAATTCTTCTGTAAGCCCATACTCCTAAAGATTTTTCTCTTATGAGTTTTATAGTTCTACATGCCAATAGCTTCAGTAACCCTTAGCTAGTGTATATGCACAACTAATTAGTAAGGTATTTCTGGATCTTTCTAAGGCACATTTACATATATTTTCACTCCCATGCCATCAGCAAAGATCAAACCTTTTCAGGATGGCTTTGGGTCCTTTTTTTTTCTGGTTTATCTCTACAGGGGGCAATCCATGACCAACTCACATACATGAGCATTAAGTTCTTACTCTACTGTTTTCTTTATACCCTGTAAGCAAACAGATACCATGGTATCATCTGTATCCTTGTGACATAGACCTTAAAACATTTTCATGATTAGATGAGGCTAATCCTAAATCCCTCGGGCATCTGTGAGCCCATCTTTACCAAGTTGCGC
The DNA here is from genome assembly GCF_000317375.1 of Microtus ochrogaster. NCBI lineage: Eukaryota > Metazoa > Chordata > Mammalia > Rodentia > Cricetidae > Microtus > Microtus ochrogaster. The sequence continues at coordinate 24,956,221 of NW_004949096.1, forward strand.
ATCTATGAAGTTGCATCAGGGAACTCTGGGCTTCTGTGACTTAGAAAAACAAAATGGACTTTCCTGTTTTCTCTTTCCATTATGGTTTTGTGTTCACCGCTGTTTATCTTACTGAGAACTGCTGTTTTGCCCCAGGAGCGAGGTAGTGGTGGAGCGCTATGCTAATTTGTGTGGGTCCAGAGTAAAGTTTCAACCTTTACATTTGAAATCCCATTAAGCCAGAAGGGTTTGTATTGTCATGCTATTTTAGCTCTCCACAAATATCACACCGTGATGAGACAAATCGTTATGGTGTTAGGAATTAACTGTGTCTTCCAAGTGTGAAGAGGCAATTTTCAATTGTTAGATTATGTTCTGAAAAATGATTAAAAGGATGGACATAATACATGTTCCAAAGATCTTGTGTTCCCTGTTTCATATGCAAATATTTGAAGAAAAGAATATTTCATGGTTTAGAAGAGACCGAATTCTTTTGTATCTTATATAGCTTTTCAAAGCATTAAGACTGAGTTGTCAATCAAAGCTAACAGAATTAAATAAAAATTTCTGTATTATTAAGAGAGTTTCCCTGGGGCAATAGTCAAACTGCACAATATTTAATTAGCATCTATGTTGTCTGAATGGAAATAAAACAGATGTCGTCATACAAAAATCATATCCTCTAAACCATCATGATAAAATGCTTTTACTCTGGTATTGCTCGTCTCTCAGAGAACACTAAACTCGATGAATCCCAGAATAACTCTTAAGACGCTGGGCTCATTCAGAAAAATGCTACCATTAGAATCTTGGAGACCTCCAAATCTGATTTCTTCTTTGTATTCCACCTATAATAGTGTTTATTAAGGACATCATAGCTGCCACCTTGCTTTCTCAATAGGATTTGAACTTGAACTGTCACTGGACAACGCTAGGCATAACCTAATAATTCATGTGAGGCAGCATAAAGACACATAGTCTACTTACAGGATGTGGACTGGAATAAAAATGGTACCCACATATTTGGAGACAACAGCTACTCAGGTGAGTACACTTCTAGAAAGTTGTAAGCAGCAAAATAGAACAGATACTCGACCCCACAGATAAAAATCTCATCGCATATCTTACCTGAAAATGTACGTGAACTTTTACACTGAAGAAAATGCACAATCCTTTTCACACAGTACTGTTCATAACAGCTACACACTGACAGAAACCTAAGTGCAGTAAGCTGCAGAATAGAGAAATAATTTGTGACATCATAGAAGCAGAAACAATTTGGATAATATATATGAACTTCGTGATCATAATCCTGATCCAAATAGGCAGAGCACAAAAGAATGTGTGTGCTTTCACTCAATATACATAAAGTAAAAACCCCACAAAACTAAACGTATTGGTCTAGGATAATATATATAATATTATATATATATATATACATTATATATATGTGTGTGTGTTAAGTCTGAAAATAGAAATGAGGGAATAATTATAATATTCACAGTGATTATTATTCTAGAAAAGAGAGGGAATGAAATCAGGGTAGGAAAGAGGACTTTTAGAATATATTTCATATTCAGGCCTTGGTATATGAGTGTTGCTTAATCACTCTTTCCTCAATGCTATGCATACGCATTATATTATCTTATTATGGAATTTCACACTAAAATATTCAATTTAAGCTTAGCATAGTGGCCCATGCTTCTAATCCCAGCACTCAAAGGCTAGAGGAGGAGAATCATAGTGAGACCAGCTTGAACTGTACAAGGCTTCCCCTTTAAACAAACAAAAAAAAAAAAACAAAAAAGGAAAAATATAACGCATATAACTTAGAACAATTAAATCCTTTAAGAAGAACTTGTGCTGGTCAAATATTCTTGGTGGTGTGGTCTTCCACTGGAAATTGACTGACCCAGCAGGGGCTGCATTCTCAGAGAAAATGGTCTCTCCCCTTCCAATAGCTTCACAACTAAGGGTGGGATTGTGTATCCAGCCTCTCTGTGCAGGGATTCTGTCTGGCTTGGAGTTGCACAGGTTGCTATACTCATCATAGCAACTGCTGTGTTTTTATAGGTGCAGCTTGCCCTGCTGTGTTCAGAGGTCATGCTTCGTGTAGTTTCGTCCACCTTTGCCTCTTACCTTACCTATGTCATCTACCTTCTCTTCCATGATCCCTGAGGTTAGAGAGGGTGACAAGCATTCTGCAGCCTATTATGCCATGTGTCTTAAGCAGCTGTGGGTCATTGCGTTCTTCTCTCTCTGCTGCAAACAGAACTTTCTCAGATGGCAGTTAAGAGATACATTGATTTATGTGCATAATAGTACACTATGAAGAGCTGGCAGTTTAATACTACATCTTATTTATTTAATGTGTGTATATGCTTGTGTATTCTTGCCAAGTGAGCACATGGAAGTCAGAGGACAGCTTACGGGAGTCGGTTTTCTCCCTCGACTGTGCGCATTCTAGGTACAAATTCAGGCCACCATGCTTGACTGTAAGCATCTTTACTTACTTAGCCATCTCGCTGTCCCCAGTATTACCTCTTATTTTAAAAGACTTATTTAGTTTAATTTTCCATGCCTGGGTATTTTTTCAGGCAAAAATGTCTGCGTTACATGAATGCGCACTGAACCGAGAGGTCAGAAAAGAGCATCAGACTCTCCGGAACCGGAATTACAGTCAGGTGTGAGTCACCAAGCTGGTGCTATAAACCCAGCCTGAGTCTGCGCAAGCAATAAGAACTCTTAACTGCTGAACCATTCCTCCAATCCTCCTCTCCAGCCAGGCTTGATGTTTATGATTGCTCTTCCCTCACTCATGCTGGGATTCAAACATAACTCATTCAAATTTAACATCAATTTGCATACGTTTATTTGTATAAGGCTTGAATTTTTGCTAGTTGAGCAGTGTGGTTTTGTAGTATTTCTCTTATATACACAGTCCTGTTACACTTAGCTGTCATGACTTTAGTCTCCTTTTCATATGGAATAGTTTTGCTGCCTTTGGTCTTTCATAGATACTAAGGGTTTTGAAGATGATAAGTGAGTTGTCACACAGACTATTCCTCCTGGCCTCCCATGTAATGTGGTTTTTATATAACCTTTTTCTTAACACCAACAAAGAAAGAGGAAAAATGATGATGATGATGATGATGTGTGTGTGTGTGTGTGTGTGTGAGAGAGAGAGAGAGAGAGAGAGAGAGAGAGAGAGAGAGAGAGAGAGAGAGAAACTCCAAATGTGCTCCGGGTGTCTTAGGGTTTCCGTTTCTGTGATAAACACTATGAGAAGTACCTTGGAGAAGAAAGGGTTTATTTCTGCTGGCTGGAGTGCACCCAGAAAGCAAAGCAAGCAGTCCGTTCATGATGCAATCAGAAACAGGCAGACTGGGCAAGCCTTACAAGAACACAACATCACTTGTAAGTTATGAACAAATTCTCTCTTTTGGCAGGTACATTCTCCAAAAATGGCCCCAGTTGTGGCTATTGTATAACCTATAACTCTTATCCAGATGAGGAGCCCAATCCCTCTTCCTTGACTTTGAACAAACTCGTGTCTGTGAGCATAAGTAAACTGCGCCAGAAGTAATCTTGAGAGACTGTGGAGACTAGATGAGAAACAGCTCTCAGCTTCAGCCTCCTTCACTTCAGACTCATGCTTCGAGAAAGTCCAAGGAGAACAAGAAAAGAAAGCAAGAATCTCTGTAGTAGCCAGGACTGACCCTGTAGTGAGTCCCAATCTCCAGCCAGATAGCTCTGTGGAGAAGAGATGGCATTTCTCTGAGTTCTGCCCAAGATGTTTGCTGGCAGTTGCATTTGCCTTCAGTCTTTTACTCTTGGGTGTAATGTCTTGCTACATAGCTTCAGGTCACCAAGATGATGTCTAATATATAAGTGTCACATGAGCAATAGACAAAAAACTAGGAGTAAGGTGCTCAAGACATTTCCAATAACAAGCAGCCTGTTCAAGGGTTCCATAAGGGAAGGAGACAGAAGTGAGTGACACCCCTAGGCCATATCAACAAGAACAGAAGTCACACCTGGAGGGCTCCTGCTTAAATGCTACCATTCCAGAATCAAAGCTGGCTATGGAGACTGCTTTTATACTTGATGCTAAATGTGATGTTTCTTGTCACAGCCATTATCTTGTGTTTGTTCTGCTTCTTAGATTTTAGTCTCAGTCTCCCAGGCCTCTCTCTGTCCTTGAAACCTGGGCTCAAAAATGCAAAACACTTAGCAGCAGCTTCCATGATGCCAACCAAAAATTGACAAAAGTAGTCATCACCATCATGTTCAATATCAACCCAACTGCTCAAAGCCGAACTCCCAAGTCTGTCTCAGGAATGAAATGTTATCATTTGTTAGACTTACCAAATGAAGATTGGACTTTTTCACCATTGATTGACAGTGGCCCTTGATTACCACGAAAAGAGCTCTCAATCTCCTTTAAAATTTATTAGCAACTCTTTCTTTTCCTCAAGTGCATCTAGGGAATAGTTTGAAGAGTTAATTGCAATTGATAAGCTGTAATTAGAAGCTTATGCTTTCCCTAGAGTTTGCAGCCAATAGCTCCAGAATCTTATTAGGGAATTTAATTAATGGATTTCCATTTCCATTTTTACTTATTAGGAGAGAAACCAGAACAGTGATGAAAAACTTTCCATAGAAATGAAAAAAAGTTAGGTAAATTATCATTTTAAAGCCTCATTATAAAAGGAAAATATGTTTAGTGAACTCTCATTCAGATAAATAAAGATGTTCCTTAGCTCATTTTTAATTATTATCACTATGTTTAAGAGAAAGCAATTCTCAAAATCAATATTATAGCTTCTCACAAATCATGGATCTGGAAAAAACATAATCTTAATGATATGGGAAATATGGGACAAAGATTATTTTGGCTAAAAGACAACTTGAAAGATAGTGATATTAATACCTGCTTACTCAAAATAAGTGATATTTGATAGAATACTCTTTATGTTA
>NW_004949096.1:24961693-24965504 GCF_000317375.1 Microtus ochrogaster
ACATGACTTTATGCATCCATTTGAGACCTAGAAACCATAAATGAGAGAAACCGTGGCATCAGGCTTTCTGAGAGTGGTTTAGTACACTTTATACGATTCTTTCCAGCTGTATCCATTCTTCTGCAAATGATACAACTTTGTTCACCTTTATGGATGAAAAAAAATCCCATATGTGTATGCATCATATTTCCATTGTCCATTCCTCTGTGATTAGAAACACAGGATGGTTCTATTATTTATCTATTGTGAAGTCTCCCTGTGCTATGTTTCCTTGGACTCTTCCAGGTAAATGCCTAGGAACGCTGTAGGTAGGTCATAAGTCAGGTTTACTTTAGCTTTTGGAGAAAACTTGACACTAGTTTCCAGAGTGGCTTCACAGTCTGTCCGCCCCAGCTAGAAGAGTTCACTTCTGTCCACGTCTTCACGAACATTTGCTGTTATTTGCATTCTTAATGAGTGCCATTCTGGCCAAGATGAGACAGAACCCCAGGGTAGTCTTAACTTGCGTATTTCTCTGGTCGGTTGTGAGGCTGAACACTTTTTCATGCTGATTGCCCACTTATACGTCATCATTTGAGAAGAGTATTTTATTTCAGCAGTTCATCGATTGGTGGAATCATTTGAGTTCTCATTTCTGTAGTTCGTTGTATATTTTATTAGTCCTCTGTTACATGTGTAGTTAGAAATGTTTTTCTCCCATTCTGTAGACTGTCTCTTTACTCATTCACTGTTTCCTTTCTGTTCAGAAGTTCTTATTTTCATGAGGTCCCATTTGTTAATTGTTGGCATGATTTCTCCAGTGAGTGAAGTTCAATTCACGAACCCTTGCCTATGATTGTATCTTATTTTCTTTTTCTATTTCTTCTAAAAGTTTTAGAGTTTCATATTTTTTTTCTGGTTTTTCGAGACAGGGTTTCTCTGTGTAGGAGCCCTGGCTGTCCTGGAACTTGCTTTGTATATCACTCTGGTCTCAAGAGTTCGTATCTTCTATTAAGGACTTTGATCCATTGGCAGTTGAGTTTTCAGGGGGGCCTAGATTAATTTTCCTCTATGCAAATGTCAAATTTTCTCAGTGTAGCGGCGTAAATAAATGCAGGCAGATTGTAAAGAATATATACAGCTTTAATGAAGAAATAAACTTACAGGACCAAGGTTCCCGTGGAGCACAGGAAGCAGAAGGGGCACGCGGGCTCCAGCAAGCCCGATTTATAAGTAAACATTCGCCTGAGGCAAGCCCGTCCCCTAAGGGGCTGGCTTAACCCTACATCTCAGACTCAGTTGTTTCTATCTTTTCACCAATGTACAGTTTTTGGCATCTTTGTAGAAAATCAGCTGGCTTTAGCTGTGTAGATTTATATCTAGGTCTTTGATTTCATATAATTGACCTACATGTTTGTTTTTGTGCCTGCAACATGCTGTCTTTGTTACCATGGCTTTGTAATATAACTTGAGATGGGGAGACTACTTCCAGCTTTTCATGTGTGTTTATGTATGGAGCACTCTTTGGATCACTTTGGATTAGATCTATTCTGCTTCTATATTAATTTTATGATTTTATAATTACATGGAGATGACACTGAAGTTTTGATTGAATATGTAGATTGCTTTTTTATTTTTATTTTTTTTTTAGTTTTTCGAGACAGGGTTTCTCTGTAGCTTTGGTTCCTGTCCTGGAACTAGCTCTTATAGACCAGGCTGGCCTCGAACTCACAGAGATCCGCCTGCCTCTGCCTCCCGAGTGCTGGGATTAAAGGCGTGCGCCACCACCACCCGGTGATTGCTTTTGTTTTAGTCTAGAAACTTTAACAATATTAATTTTTCCAAGCCATAAACATTGGAGTTCTTTTCATTGTTTTATTCAGTGTCTTAAAGTTTTTAGCACAGAATGCTTTTACTTCCTTGGTTATTTTCCAAGAATATCCTATTTTATTGATTAAATGCATCCTATCCTTAATGATTTCATCCACACTATAATAGCTATGACATACATTCAGATGATTCTCGTATGATGCCCTCTTATCTCCCTTTCACAGCCGTCAGCCCTTCCCCACTCTAAAGGTTGCTTTCCAAAATTCATGTCTCTTTCTTTTGTATTTTGACGACGGATTTTAGCAAATGCTGTCTGCGTCATTATGGGTTTGGAACTACCCAGTGGAGCCTGATGGTCTTACCTTGGGTGCATAACTGAAGATAATGATACCAGTAGCCAGTGGCTCATGAGGGAGGTTTAGGGCCTTCTGATACCCTTCTCCATCCATGCGTGACTGCCGACAAGCCCAGTCTTGTAGCGGTCAGTACAGGTAACCAGAGCAGCTGAGGGAACATGTTTGCTGAAAGTAACATTTCACAGTCCTTCTAACTCCCAGCGCCTACACTCTTCCTGCTCCCTCTTTATGATTTTTCCTGTGTCTAAGAGGAAGATGTACAAATGCCCTTTTTAGGTTAGAACACTCAATGTCACTCACTCTCAGCACTTCAAGCAGTCTGAGTCTTTGCAGTTACTGTCGTTGGCTGTCCTGGCTGGATGCTTCTTTTGAGGCAACTTCAAATGGAATTGTTATTGTTTGCATGACTTCTTTCTCAGTTATTGATACAAAGGAACCTTATTTTTGTATGTAGGTTTTGTATCCTGATGCTTTTCTGAAAGTAATTTCCAGATCTAAAAGTTTTCTGACAGCAGCTGTAGGGTTTCTTGTGTATGGAATCATACCCCCTACAAATAAGGATATTATGACTTCTTCCTTTCCTATTTATATCCATTTTATTTCCTTCTCTTATTTTATAGATATGACTTCAAACCTTGTATTAAATAAGAGTGGAAAAAATGGACACTCTCGTCTTATTTCTGATTATAGTAAATGCACTTTTAGTTTTGTTACAATGGTGATTATAGGTTTGTCACATACAATATTTGTAAAGTTAAGGGACAAAAGGAAAGAGAAGATGAGCAGGACATGACAGGCCCAGCTCACTAAATTGGCATTGGGTATTCAGAAAAGGAAGAACAAACAGGAAGGGGAGAGACATCATTAGGGTAAGGAGTGTGAATGCAGTCTCATCTGCTTTCTGATTCCAGTCTCAGCTCTCTAAGTGTCTCTTCCAGAGTTCCAGATATCTGTCACACCCCTGGGTGATCCTTTGTAAGTTTAGTTACAGATGCTGGCCACACTACTGGAAAGTGATGCAGTGGCTCAGTTGTGAATGCTGTTCTCACCTCTGTGTGGTCCTTTGAGAAGCAGGCTCACAGATTCCGAGTTCATCAGTAAGTAAACCTCTGCAAGGTGACCCCAGATGCTGGTAACACCTCTCGTGGTCCTTCAGAATTCTGGTTGTGAATGCTGGTGCCTACCCTGGGTGGTCGTTCCTAATACTGAGGGTACTGCTTAGTACCCGTGTCTATGTTCTCCTGAGGACTCTGCTCCTGACCAGCTTCCCCCTTTGCTCAAAACTATTGCCATTAATACTATAGTGACAGAGACATAGAGGCAGTTAATAAATGTTTGTTGGATGAAAAAGTAGAAAAAGGATGGCCATAATTTCTTCACTTAAATTCAAAAAGCAAAGCACTTCAATGTTATAAGGCTGTCCTTAGTTTCATTTAATGGATGTAATTGTTGGGTCAATCATTCTATGATATTGCATTGCAGAAATAACAGTAAAATTGACTAAATAAAACTGAGCTTTGTGTGTGTTTATGTGTATCACGTCATACACAATAACTTATGTGAGTTTTCTTTTAAAACAGCAATGGTGTGTCTATAAATTAAAATAAATCTGCATCCACTGAGCATATATATATATATATATATAT
>NW_004949096.1:24965604-24979263 GCF_000317375.1 Microtus ochrogaster
TATATATATAATGGGGCCACCTATCTCTCAGTGACAGCTTCTCCTTCCATTGAGTTTAATTTGTAATCCAGAAAAAAGACAGCCATAAAGAGAACGGAGGGGGCCTTTCCCTCCCTGTGTGAACATTATTTCCCAGGGGCCACTGGGTTCATAGAGAAGCCTTACACTGAAAACATCTTTCTGTCTCTATGCCAAAAAGTGAGCCAGATAAAACTTTTGCAAGCTGCGCTGAGGTAGTTTCCGGTTTTCTTCTCAGGGCCAGACAATCTAAGGGTCTCTAATGTGCTAGCTAGACTTCAGTGAGGCTGCTTTAAGCTACTTATTACAGCCCTTCCTTACTTCTCTGAAAACAAGCAAATCAGATCATTTTCTTGCCTGATAAAGACAGATGCCAATGCTAATTACCACTTCAAATGAAAAAGGTGGAAGGAAATGGTTTTAATTAAGATTTTTGAAGATATGCATAGTTATTATATTTTTGATTGAGGCTTCTGGAACAATATTGAATGCCTGCACAATCAGTAGTTGTCACAATTTATATTAACATGCCAAGGTAAAAGTGTAATACTGTGCTAGACAATACATATTGAATGATGACAATAAGGAAGACACTTATTAATCTTCAAACTAGAATCTGCAACAGACTACTTCCTGGCATTAGAGAAGTGGTGTATGCAAACTGAACCATCTTAAAGAACCAAAATGCTAAACACCCTAATGCTCCAAAAATGTTTAAAATACCCAATTTCATTTTTTTATGGAAGTTTCCAGTCTTCAAGAGACCCTGTTTGTCATGATTCAAGACGCTAAGCTCTTCTTGGGTTAGAAACACAGTGTGCTGGCTGTGAGAAGTCTAACCAGGCTTATAATAAGAGATAGGAAGGCTTATAATTTGTTGCAGGCCTAGGTAGACTACCCATAGCAGAGAGCTCTGTATTGATTAAGAGACTTGCTTTGTTGAATATGGTGAAAGAGTGACCGAGGATAAATCCCAATGCCAACTTCAGGCCTCTACCTGCACATGTGTGTACTCATTCACTCACACACACACCCATATGTGCAAACTTGCACACACATATGCTCACATGCACACACACATACACATATGCATAACTCATATATCAAAAACTCAAAAAGTCACAATCTATTGGATGTAGACAGATATGGATTCTTTCTGATACACTGAGAAAGGATGTAGCTTGTTTTCAGATTTTAATTAAAAATTGCATTTTTGTTATTCATTCATCTCTCTAATGGACAAATAAGTTGCTTTCATGTTTTCTCAATTATGAGTAATGTTGAAATAGACATGGGTTTGCACGTGTCTCTAAAGAATCCCGATAGGTCAAATTAGTAGTTCTAATTTTATGTTCATATCATTCTTTATAGAGATCATACAAATTTATATCCCCCAAAACAGTTCACAAAGGCTTCCTCTTCATATCCTCATTAACATTTATTATCATTTTTATGTAGTAGCCATCTAACCAGATGTGAAATAATAGCTCATTGTGGTGTGGACATGGAATTATTTGATGTTTAGCAGTATTGAGATCATCAAACAGATATGTTGACTTTTACATATGTTAAAAATAAACTCTACTTAGCAATTCTCTTGCTTATTTAAAAAGTAGATTTTTACCTATCTCCTATCCAGTAGTAGGATTTACTTACTTTTTATGTTAACTCTTCATCAATGTTTCATAAAAGATTTTATCCCATCGTATTAGTTACTTCTTTGTGAGCTTTCTTTTTCTTGAGTATTTTTATACCTGAGGATATTGTGTTTGCCTCATTTCCACCCATTTGAATTCCTCCCATGCCCCGATAACCAACTTCTTTCAAGTTTATGACCTTGTCTTCTATATTTATTTTTGCTGCACACACACAGACACACACACATACACACACAAACACACATACACCTGTGTCCAATTAGTGTTATTCTTATTTGTACTTACTTAGGGCTGACCACTTAGAGTTAGGGTCTTGACCTCGAACTAAAACAAAACATCCCGCTAAACCAAAATAAATAATCAACTAACCAACCAGATAAACAGACAACATTGGTTCACTCTTCATTAGTAGTCATCGACTGCTTATAGTTTTTCATCTAGGGGCAAGCCTTGTGAACTTTCCTTCATCAGTTGGTATACCAACTGGTAAGGTCTTTGCACATCTGTGTAGGCAGCCTGATGAAAGTTTATGGGTGCAACATCTCTGTCCTGTCTAGAAGAAACTAACACACAGCAGTTGACTTGGATCTCAGGCTCTTAACAATCTTTGTGCCCCTTTTCCAAGATTTTCTTTGAGCCTGACGTATAGGGGTTATATTTTAGAAGTTTTATTTGAGGCTTGTCAAATATTGTCTGCATTTTGATAAGCTGTAGACTTTTTTCCTAGTTTCCATCTGCTGCAAAAGAGAAGCTTCCTTGATAAAATGTGTGTGAGAGCTGCATCTATGTAATATATAAGGCTGGGTGTCTTAATTAGGGTTGCTATTGTTGTGATAAAAGGACAAGACCAAAAGCAAGTTGGGGAGGTTTCAGGGTCCAGCCTCAATGGAGTTCAGACCTTCCAGGGTAGGAGCATGAGGATTAGAATTAGTAAGCAAAAAGAACAGAGATATGAGAAATAAGAGACAGAAAGGCAGAACAGCACCAGCAGGGAAATGCAGTGAATACTGAAATCGCCTGCATTTATTTTCCACATGATTATATAGTCTACTCCAAAAGGGGAGGGGGAGGCAACAGACTTCATCAAAATGATAAAAGGAATAAACAGAGCATCCTCAGGCAAGCACTCTGTTGTTTGCACAGGGTATGTAATGACCGCACCTTTAGATCAGGTATCCTGCAGGCAGCCACTCCCTGGAACCTCCTGCCAATCTCCTTTGAAGGAGCAGGAATAGACTCGAATTCTCTGACCTTTGGTCAAGATGGAATGGATTCACCTCTGTAGTCAAAATACAAATTAACCACATCCTAGGTCAGGATCTCTTTGTCAACAACTTTGAAAGAGCAAGAGTAAGTTCAAATTCTCTGACCTTTAGTCAAGGTGGAACAGACTCACACCTGTGGGCCTTGGCAGGGAGGAAAAAGTTTATTTGGCTTACACTTCCACATCACTGTCTGTCATTGAAGGAACTCAGGACAGGAACTCAAACATGGTTGGAATGTGGAAGAAGGGGCTGATACAGAGGCTATGGAAGAGAGTTGCTTACCTGCTTATGACTTACTAAGCCTGCTTTCTTAGAGAATCCAGGACCACCAGTCTAGGGATGGTCCCACCCACAATGGGCTAGGCTTTCTCCCCCCTAATTCTTAATTATGAAAATGCTCTTCTAGGCTTGCCTACAGACCAATCTTATGGAAGAATTTTCTCAACTGAGGCTCCTTCCTCTCCAGTGACTCTAGTTTATGTCAAGTAGACATAAAACTCAAGAGCACAGTGATTGGATATTTTGAAGGCACTTGAAAACTTTAGTAATATGGTAGCAGTAGGTTCTCTTTGGGGACTTCTCTAGCCACGGATTCTTGGTTTACAGTTAAGAGTCATCACTTTCCTGCAATTGAGCATACTTCAGTTCTAAATAGAGAGTTGTTAATTAACTCCAAGATACAAATCCCATTATCACACCATTGAAGATAACTTGCCTTGCAGGCTCTGTCATTGTTGTCATTCAATCTTTATGATTGGGTAAGGCTTTGATAACTTTTTACTCCTTTGTCAGTTTGCATAGAACTTCCTGACTCCCTGTCAGGGAGAGGGCTTCCAAGTCAATACCAGTTTGATTTTTCCAAGTCTTGTGACTGAATTGTGTGGTGTCTTCAACAAAAGGATCTTATCTCGATGTTCTGGCAGAGTTTCCTCTTCATTTGGTTGACAGTTTCCCTTGTTGTAAGAAGTGTTTCTATGCCGGGCGATGGTGGCGCACGCCTTTAATCCCAGCACTTGGGAGGCAGAGGCAGGCGGATCTCTGTGAGTTCGAGACCAGCCTGGTCTACAAAGCTAGATCCAGGACAGGCTCCAAAGCCACAGAGAAACCCTGTCTCGAAAAACCAAAAAAAAAAAGAAGTGTTTCTAGTTTGGTGAAATTCTGCTTACCCCTTTGATTTTGTTGCCTCTGATTTTGGTGTCACTCTCAGGAAATCATGATCCAGAACAATGTTGTGTAGATTTTCCGTTATTCTTCTAGGATTTTTTCCTTGGCCAGTGAAATGTTTAAGTTTTTTATATTTCAAATATGGTTAAAGATGAGGGTCAGATTTCATTCTTTCACATGTAGAAACCATTCTGATACTGTTTTCTGAAGAAACTATCCCTTGTTAATTGTGTGTATGTGTTCGCTTATGTGTGCATGTGTGTGTGTGCGTGTTTTCTTTGGTGTTCATCAAAGATGACTGGTGTTGTAGAGCACTATTTCCAAAAAATAAAAAAATACCTGCCACTGTATAAATCAGATTAACTATGTCTATATACAAGAAGATATTCTGTTCTAACCTGAGAGCAGTTGGTATTCTGTCACAAAAAGAGGAATAGAAAGGGCCACTGGACTTACCCGAGATTCTAGCAGCTCAACCCAGTCATTTGTATACAATTATACACAAACTTCATGTGGCCTTAGGGCCTCAGGAGGTGCTAAAGTATATAGGTGGGGGAATGCTGAGTAGGAGGCTTCAGCTGTACGGCTGGGTGATGACATTCCAGGCATAGCTGCTTTGGGGTCACCTATGCTCCTCTAAGCAACCCTTCACCCATGGTCTCTGAATAAGTACAATGAGCTTATGGTTCTCCAGGCTGAATTTTCAATCCATACTTTGTTTTATCCTTAAACCTTTATGATGTGAATGTAAGCACTTTATATCATCACAGGGAAGAAATAGGTTTGTATGTGCATGGGTTATTTTGAGGTCCTCTACAATGTTTCTGTGGGTCTGTACATTTGCTTTCATGCGAAGATCATACTCTTTGGTTACACTAATTTTTACAATGTACTTTAAATTAAGAAAGATGATGCAGTTTCTTTCTTGTTCAAGATTATTTTGACTATCAACTGTCATCCCTAGTTTCCTAAAATAATATTGTAGGGTTGTTTGTCCTAAGTTTCTAGAGTTATTGGAATTTGGATAAAAATTTCCTTAAATCTGTAGATAGCTTTTTAGAATAGAAGAAATTTTAAATATTAATTCATCTAATGCATAAAAATTGTATGAAAATTTTATTTAAAAGGGAACACAAACAAAAAACTCTCAAAGTAGCTACTGTTGTGTTCTGTGGACCACAATGCTGATTGTTCAAACTGCTCCACCATGCTCGGCACAGCTTATTCTGCCACAGTAGGACTGAACTGTGTCCTCTGCCAAAATCTCTTCCTCGTTCTCAGTTATTGGGCCTTTCCCAGGCTGGGTATGCAGTCTAGGCAGGCTGAACTCAAAGAAGATCGGAACAACAGTGATCAAACTAGAAAAGTATGGAAGAATCTCTGAGATGCTAATATTGGTTGGTTGTCTCTGGGGGAATATTTTTGTTTTGAATATCTATGCTTTACCTGAATTTGCTGTTTCAATAAATAATCAAAAATTTTTAAGTTTCTTAATATAATCAAGGGAGAAAACACTCAGAGTCATGAATTCTTATACCAGCAGTGATTCTCCAAAATGACTGTGAAGAAAGTGTTGCTATCTAGGGGTCTTGTCTTGTGTGGGCTGACTTTCTCTTCCGAAAGAGAGAGAGAGAGAGAGAGAGAGAGAGAGAGAGAGAGAGAGAGAGAGAGAGAGAGAGAGATTACAATCAGAGTAAACAGAGACAAGTCCATCTTCCCCTACATGTCTGGGGATTTTATATGTTTGTGGTGGCCTAGGATGGGTCCCCTCCCCCTCGTTTTTGGTTGATGAGCTTTAAAAAAGAGGGAAGTAGATCTGATAGGTCACAGATTTAGGTAAAACAGAACCTGTAACCTTGAACACATCTGACCAACTTGGACTGGTCAGTCGGAAGGGAGTGACAGTGATGGGAGAAGAAATCTTCCAGGTTTCATTTCAGGTCAGAAGGGCAAGTGAGGCAGGGCAACAGCACTAGTACAAGCAAGCACATGCGAACTCACAGTGAATAAACAAAACTGGCTAAGACAACCTTCAGTGGACCAAAAGCACATAACTAATGATGCACGCTTTTAGCCAATCACAACACACCAGCCGCGACCATCAGTTTCAAAAGGACCAACCAGAAATGTTCCTGCAGCAGCTTAATTTCCCTAACTCTATAAAAACCTCTAACCTGTTTTCAACAAAGAGCTTCTGTATTGGAATCTTCTGGACTCTGTACCATTGACTTCGCATTCCCTGTCCCCTCCTAAGGGGACTGCACACAGGCAGCAGCAACAAACCAGCAAAAACTACAGGTAAGGAAGAAGTCCCTTTCACTATCAGTCTGACTTCCGGGGATCTGTCTAGCTCTTAGTTCCTTGAAAATTCTCTGCCCCAGATGCAGAACCTCCTGACAGAAGATCAACTCTATCCCTAGAAGGGGGCTACAGTGGGTACATCTCAACATCTCATAGTAAATTTCCCTAGTCCCTCTTATTGTAGTGACATGCCCAATAATGTTGCAATAATAATTCACCACGGTACGACAATCATCCACGGGGGGAGGTACACTCAGTGAATACAAGCATCTATCCTCCTGGTGGTTAATATTTTCATCATTAGAAAGTAGTTATTTGCTTTCTGTATTCGGCTGAAGGTAATGGATTTTGTTTTTCAGATTCTGAGAACAATCTACTCTCAAAGTCACCTCATTCTAAATCCTATTTCAGTCTGCCTAATGTGTTTGTCCTCACATGTCCCGGAGAGGACACAGACCTCGCTGCTCATCTGGTACCGAGGAGTGGTCTGAATGTTAGTTAGTACCCCACTATTGGAGTTATTGCAGAAGATCAAGTATTTCATTGAAACCATGCCAAAAAGTAGAAAAGTTTAATTAGACAGCGTTGCAGACCCCTGTTCATCTAGTATTCATCCAAAGACTGTCTTAGAGCATTAAAAATGTTATTCCCCAATCTAACAGCGGAGAGAAAAAGCAGCAAGATAAGTCATAATTATTCATCAAATCACTCAAGAAGGGGCCATAGCTGATGCAAAGGACAGATAATCTGCAGGTCTCATCTTAACAACAGGCTGCTGAGAATGGTAGAGAATTGGATAGCTAGTGGCAAACCCCCATGTTTTCTTCCATTCCCTCTTAACACTATTTTTGTAGTGTGGCTAATTTATATAATACTTATATAATGCTTATATAGTATTAGATATTAGATATGATATTGATATGTTACGGATAGATACAACTAACTCATCACTATTTTCTATATATTCAGTGGTCTTGTAAGCATACAAGAAAACATTATACTACATAGAAAAGCTGTTTAATCAATTTAGTAAGTTCAAAAATTTTAAATGACAATCTTTATAGGGACAGTGTTATAATTCCTAACTTTCAAAGCTCCTTTCTTCAACAGATCAAATCGAAGTGGTCTTGTCCTTTGAGAGTTGAGATAAAACCCTCAGAAAATACAGGTGGTACCCAGGTGGTGGTGGCACACTCCTTTAATCACAGCACTCGGGAGGCAGAGGCAGGCAGATCTCTGTGAGTTCGAGGCCAGCCTGGTCCACAAGAGCTAGTTCCAGGACAGTTAGGACTGTTACACAGAGAAACCCTGTCTCTCAAAAATAGAGGTGCTAAGTCTGATCTTTTTTTTTTTTTAACATTTTCAGCTTTGTGAGGAGTGTAGAATGGGAGATAAGTTCCATAAGCCACGACTTTCCTCTCTCCTTATGTAGCCTCTGCCTTCAATGGATGAGAACGTAGGAAGTGCCTAGGTACCACAGTGCTAGGGTTCTGAACTGCATCCCTGGCACAGATGAAGGATGCTGCAGACCTTCTGGGAACCCGGGCTCTCTCTTTGCTCCCTGACTGTCATAGCATCAGAGTGACAGAAGAGGAACCTGGGTGGACAGGGGAGTCTGTAGCAGTGCCCTTTATTTGCTATTGGAGCATCTTGTCTGAACAGACTACTCAAGCACCCTGCTGAAGAGATGGGAAGTGCCAGGAGATTTAGGGTACCAGCAGAATGAAGATGCTCCAAGGAAAGGCATCTTTATAAAGGCTCAGGTGGCTGTGACACAGGCATCAGGAATAAGTTCCTGAACATGACATGAGAGACCCACATGGGATTGGCTGCACCATAGTAATTATCACAAGAGGTTGCAGTTTAAAAAGAAAAAAAAATAGAGATCAGGAAGGCCCCAGAGGATACCCACAGCAGGTCCACTATAAGATGCCTGATAGATCACCTAAGAAGGAAAAAAAAAGGGAAGGTCAGCACCGCGAAAGGTTGAGACCTTACCTAAAATGTACCATTCCTACTAGTCCTAGAAGGAAATTGAACACCGAATAATCTTATTACTTAACCAAAAGGAGATTGGTTAAATCCTAAGAGACAGAAACTTTAATTAGGAAGCTAATTAGCGAGTTTCTCCGGTACTTCGTGAGACTGGAGGCTTGTAGAAAATTAACTACATGTTCATATGCTTAAGTATAGAGGCTGAGTTATTTGAACCCCTGGCGCACTGGCTGAGTAAACACACCTGCAGCTCCCAGGAAAGTGCTATGATCATAAACAGCATGGAGGTAGCTAAGGGCCTGAGTGGGTGGGTGCAGTCTATCTAACTCATCCCTGTTTTGTCCATGGACACAGGGATCTTTCTGTTCTTTTAGATTATGCCTTGGAGATGTTCTCTTCTCTCCTCGGACTTAATGAATCTGTCTCTGAACCTCTTCCTCCCCCTCACAGTGGCTAAATCAATAAGGAAAAGTAGGTTTTATAAGTGTTGGTATGGTGGCTCAGCAAGGGTACCTACGTTCTAGTTTTTGTTCCATCTTCCTTGTTGTCACTGGTAGTGTTTTGAACATGACTAGTTTATTGTCCCAATTCTAATAGTCACATGAAGATGTAATATTCTGAAGAAGTGGTACCAATTTGTCCCGTGTTTCCTACGAGCCCTCAGGTTTTCCTGATGTCATTTGCAAAACTTTTTCTCTAATCTGTTCTTAGCCATGCATTGATAAGAGGAAGGAATTCTAAAAGACAAACTAATTTTATTCAATAAAATAATTTTATTTAATAAATGTGGTATCTGTCCCGATACTTTGTGTTTTAACAAATAAAGTTTGCCTGACAATCAGAGTGCAGAGCTAAGCTACTAGAAGCCAGGCAGTAGTGACACATACCTTTAATCCCAGGACATTGAAGACAGAGGCAGATGGATCTCTGTGAGTTCAAGGCCACCCCAGGCTACACTAGAATGATCCAGTCTCAAAGAGAAACAGAGCCAGGTGGTGTTGGTTCATACCTTTAATCCCAGTACACGGGAGTCACATGCCCTTATATGTTACTTGGTCTTTTTCCTTTTTTGTTCTGTACATTTAATATTTGATTATTATGTGCCAAGGGACTTGATTTTTCTGGCCCAACTTATTCGGTGTTCTGTATACATTTTGTACCTTAATAGGAATCTCCTTCTTTAGGTTAGGGGAATCTTCTATGACTTTGTTGAAAATATTTTCTTTGCCTTTGACCTGTGTTTCTTCTCCTTTCTTTATTCCTAATCTTAGATTTTGTCTTTTCATAGTGTCCTACATTCCTGGATGTTAAGTGTCAGGAGTTTTTTAGATTTAAGATTTGCTTTGACTAACGTATCCATTTCTTCTATCATGTCTTCAATGCCTAAAATTCTCTCTTGCCTCTCTTGTGTTCTGTTGGTGAAGCTTCCCTTTGTGGTTCCTGTACATGTTCCTAAAATTTTCATTTCTAAATTTCCTTTAGTTTTCATTTTCTTTACTGATTCTGCTTTCATTTTCAGGAAGGAAGGTTGGAAGAAAGGGTCTGCATTATCGTTGATTCACTGGATATGGTAGCAGAGAGGAAGGGACAGTTGCAGCTGATGGACTGCTTCAGAGCTGGGAATGAGACTGGGGGATATGGAGGGAAAGGTGAAGACCTGCAGCTAGCCAGAGGGGCCTGTGGGTTCCCAGGAAATGCCTTCTGGATAAAGCAATGAGTGAGGGGTAGAAGTTAGGAGGGGAAGATCTGTGTGATGGACTGGAGATGGGGCCAAGGGAGAAGGGAGGCTGAAGAAGATAGTCTACTGCAGAGCTGGGAATGAGACTGGGCCATTTGATTTGGAGGAGAGGAGGGAGAGGTAAAGATCTGCAGTTAGACTACCTGCTTCCCTGGCTGGAGCGACCTGTGGGGTTCGCAGGGCTGTTTACACCCTTTATAGCTCATTCTGTCATTACAAAGTTCCAATATAATCACTGATAAGTAACTATCATTTTAATTCTAATGAGTAGGTCTGCAATGTATCTCCAGGTTCTTCTGTGATCCTTAGTGTTTAGTACACTGTGCTATATACCTCTGGGTTCTGCATTCACAGTGGATCCAATCAACTCAAAGTAATAATTATGCCCCCAGAACATACTAGTGCTGTTTTGCTAAATGGAAGTGTTGTCAAACTGACTTCTGAACCCTCATATTTATACCCATAGATTGATGCTGCTCTCAGTCTGCTTGAAGAAGCTTTTGTTTGCTATGGTGGTGATTTATGCAGACCCACGACTAGTCAAAATGCTGAGAACAAATAACTGCAGAGTCTTCAGCTCTTAATGAGAGAGCTATGCTACCCCTTTCAAGCTGCAGGAGATATCCTAAAAAATGGGGCAGATAGAATGTGATAGTCAGAGCATGGGAGGAGTTCATGTCAAGGATGCCTTCTGCACATGACATGACTGTTGCATTCACCAACTCACAGCAACCAGTTACCTGCACAAGACCCACACAAGATAGAACCAGCATCCTACCATGGATGGGAGATGGGAGCTCATGAGGCCCCACCCTTCCCTTGGGGATTATGGGCAATTAGTGATGTCTGGAAGAGGGAGTATTATTTTCTTCATTAGTGTGGACACTGATCAGTAAGTAATACTCCAGTAAGTAATATTCAGTCCTGTTCATGTATGCATCCAGTGCATCACTAAAAATAAGACACAAAAGTAGGGGTGGAGGACAAGTTGGGAAGAAGTTGTTCAGTGGGAGAGGGAGGGTGATGAGACAGGATAATGGAGAAGAATTTTATTACCTCCATTATAATGGAGGTAAATTTTATTATATACGTGTCTGAAATTTTCAAAGAATAAAAAAATTATTTTTCTCTCCCAGCAACACACATCTATACTAAATATATATATGCTTTTCTTGTCATTATTCTCTGAACAATAAACTATTTTGCACAGCATTCACATAGAAATAGGTATTATCGATAATCTAGAGATGATTTATATGGACAATGGGTATGCATAGGATCTGTGCAAATACAACATTATTACGTGAAAGAGACATGATTGTCCTCACATTTTTCAGGAGGCTGAGCCACAATTATACATATACTAACTTATGATGAAGTGCAAGTGATGCTAAAACATATTTTTACTCTTAGAAATGTAAAGTTGGTATTTTACTAAAAGATTGTAAATTGTAAAGCCTCTCCAAGAATAAAATAGCAGAATGTTTAATGCCACCACTAAGAATATGCACAGAAGTTTCCTACAATACACACACATGCGTGTGTTTGTACACAATGACTAATAAAACACAAACCATTCTGTAAATCACTTTTATGACTTAAAACACAGAAACAGACATTCCCTTATGTGATTATTTCTCTATAATATAAACTTTTTCCTTGATAACTCTTCACTGTCCTTAATCATTACAATGGAAGTATTACTAGATTCTCCCTTTGTTGTTTACAGATGAAAAAAATATGAGCCATGAAATTTTTATAACTCTGTTAAATGAAGACAGAAATTAATTAAAAGCCAATGTTGGACTAGAGTCCAGATCACCTGCAGGCTCCTATTTCCCCATATAACAAGTAGATCTGACTTGTCTCCTCAAATGTTTTGATCTTTTATAAAACTTGAAACAGCATAGATTTAACACACTAAAAATTCCTCACATTAGGCTCGAGTGTGAGCACATTAATACTAAACTCAGAGTCCCCAATAATACATCAGTGCCACATTAGGGAGAGGAACCAAAGCACTTGCTCTTGGTGTCATTTCAAGAGTGACCCAAGATTCAAATTCTCTACTTAGCTATCCCTGTATCTTAGTTATTCATGTCTGTTATATTTGCTAAATCTTTGCCTACATGAGTGCTTTAATATGAATCTGTCTGTCCCTCTGTGTCTGAGTGTCCCTAACAAAGGGATTTCCTCTTTCCAATACTGAACAGCAAAAAAAAAAAAAAAAAATCAATGGGGAAGGAATGGCGGGTAATTTACAGAAGTCTTTGACAGAGTTTTAGAAGGGATGATGTTACTGTCTCTGACTGACCCCAACAGATAGCAAACAGGACTGTAAACATCATTGTCAAACAGTGTTCTTGTGTTGTTTCCAACATTCATAGGTATTCATTTTATAAGATTGTTTTCAAACTATATTTTCTTTTTTTATCAAATGATTACCATAACACACATAAAAATAGAAGTGTTACTCATGTACCAGGGCCATAGAAGGGTACATATCTTAGGATTATAATTATGCATTAGCCTAGATTATAAAAATGGATTACATGGAAAATCTAAGGCAAGCAAAATTGGATGTTAAATTGTTTTCTTAAAGGTGGGTTAGGCAAACAGGCTGAGTATGCAGCAGAATAGCAGACTTAAGGGACCCCAAGGTATATTGTTAACTCTGGCTGTCAGGCCTAGCAAAAATTTCAGTCTCTTGGAATGGGAAAGACTTTTTTTTCATAGTGTATTGCCATAGGAGCCATAGGCCAGACCTCTCACCGACTTAACAGTATAATTTGGATAGATCCCTCAAAGTTCTCATTAATAGGAATCTGAAAGAAAATTCTTCTTCATACATCTGTCTTTGAGGGAGCATTTTGTACCAATATATTAATCTTTTCCTAAAATCTCTAGGCTTACTGTAAATTCTGTCCACACACAGCCTCTTTCTGACAGATACTATGCAATTATCTTCCCTTTTCTAGCTCAGAACCATTCTGTTTCTTCAACAGACAAGAAAGAAGCTCTGCCGTTGGTACGAAGACTCTTCCTGGGCCCAGTCTCATGAATGAGAAAGAAACTAAGCATTGTAGCATTCTGGAATTTGTCCTAAAACTCAGATTTCATTATCAAAAACGGCCAGCCACCTGGTGTAATGTAGTGCAGTGTTCTTTTTGTCAGAATATTTACATATTACTGTCATTGTTTCAATGCAGCTTTCTCAATGTAGCTAGCCACTTGGGTGGAAGCATAATCCCTCTAACAAATAAATACTAGCCATTGGTAAATGGTCAGGCATAAAGGGACCAGTGATGCATCAGACTGATATGGTAAAAATTCATCTTACTAGGAAAACGCAATAGGAGTGGTAAGCCGGATAGAAGAGGGCCCAGTGTCAGTACCAGAAACGAAGGAGTGCTTAATGCCCAAATTAAGAGAGACTGCACTTAAGAGAGACTTTCTAGAGGATGAAAATGAGGATAAGAAGGAGTTGTCTTTAGAAGCCACAATGTTTGAAGGTGTGTGC
>NW_004949096.1:24979363-24982914 GCF_000317375.1 Microtus ochrogaster
AGAGAGACAGAAAGACAGAGAGACAGAGACAGAGAGAGGAAGAGGGAGAGAGGTACTAGAATAAAAAGAATAGCACATGCCTATGAAAGTTGATCATAACTGGTTTCTATTACTTCATTAACCCAAGCTGCAGGCAAGCTACGTTTGGTTTCACACATGTACACTAGGCTGCCTCTGGACCCACCCACTTAAACACCAAAATAAAACATACAGTGTTTGTTATTTAGCAGATGTGCAGCTAAACATCACTTCAATTCTAATATCTGCTAGTTTTCATTGTAAGCTCAGCCTAGTACCAACTGTTTGGGTGAAAGCTTCACTCCAGCCCCTGCCATCCATTTATTTGGGATGCTCAGGTTGGAGCTCCAGCCCAAACCTCTGCCCCTGAGAAAGTCGGCATCGCTGGCTCCACCCCCAAAAGTATTAAAAGCTCCCAGTTCATGGTTTCCCCTCATGGTTTCCTCAACTTTCCCTGAGGCCACCCAGGAAAGCTGTGCTCAGAATAAATCTGGATTTATTGATTCAGTTTGATTGGCCTATTACATTAGTGGTGGCAGAGTTCCATTACCCAGTATTTAGACTTAACATTTGGTGCTGAACCTGAGTAGAGTTGAATTTTCCCACTACCAGGTGGCCATGGAAAATCACTCTTCTTTTGCAGTCAGACAGACTTGCTCCATGAGTTATCCAATTTTAAGCCATGGCCTCTAAAGGGTTCCAGGATCCCTTTCTCCTTCCAGTGGGCCTGCCAAGACTCTGTGGTACCATGTGGGCTGCTCTGTTCTGGGGTAGAGACAGTCTCTACCTTTTGGGGCCCTTGTGTGGGAGATGTCCTGCACAGGGGGACCCCAAACCTCCTGCTGTTATGACCCCAGGTTATTTTGGAGGATGCTCTGTCTTAGTCTTCGGTCTCCAAGCAATAGCTTGTGAATGGATACTTTCGGGTTCAAGTTTGCTCCCCAAACACCCTATAAAATTTATCCAAACTGGGGCTGAGCTACCCTGGCCAGGTTTATGAGCCTTGCATCCCTGCTCCCTCTCCTCCTACTGTCCCTAGCCTTTCGCTCTGCTCCCAGCTTTTGCCTGCAAGCGATCTCCTTGCTTCTCTGCATGTCTGTATTTCATGCTTCCATCTAAATTCTTCCAGTTTTCCCAATTTTCTTTCTTAAATGTCCACTCTAACTTTGCCTGTGCATCCCAGCCACACTGGGATTCATGCCCAGCACATGGCTCCTAGCCCCTATTCCCCAACAACCTGGGAGACCTATACAGCTTAAGCTGCAAAGGGCCTCCACATGACTCCTCCCCCTCTGCTACTCTTTGTGATTTCCTGCAGTGCCTTCTCCATGCTATGGGCAGCGGCTGCCCCAATTTGGTAAGAGCTACTTTAATGCCAAAAAATGCCTTTCATTCTTATTGTTTCCCTGGAAAAGTTTTTGTTGAAGTTTTGTTTCTGTTAAAAGTCTTTCTATTCCTTATGTATGGATAAAAATGTACAAATAATGTGGCCACGGTATGCTTGTTTATGCCTGTATGTGTATGTGTGGTTGTTTTAAAATCTTAAAACTTATAATTCCAGATTACAACTGCTCTTAAAACATCACATGATCTGCCAGTACCTTATAACACATGGACAGGCAGCATTTCAGCTATGGTCAGAGACAGAGGTCATATGATTCTTGCCTGTAACTGATTGGGTTAACTATATGTGCAAATTTAGATATAAAATGGTACCCTGATTCTCAAGTGCCTTTACACATCTGAGAATATGGCATTTAACAAAAGAGCTTCTTACAAAAGAGAGACATGCTAGCTCCTGCAGCCTCCTATCGCTTCTTCAAGAAGATGCATGGCTTCAGAACTTCCTCCTGGAGGCTTGCCTTTGGATATGGCAAAGCCACCCACACAGTGAAAAACTGCCTTTTATCTCATCAGCTTCCTGGACCCTGCCTGGAAGGGATGGCACTACTCCAGAGGATTGATTGCTTCATCCTGCCAAGACAGGTAGGCTGAACACTACAGCCGCAGGAAAATCTGCCAGGCCTCCTGGAATTAGCAGCTAAAGGCAAGTACTGCTTCTAAGACTGATGTTTGCCAAAGACCATGGAGAGACTTGGGATTGCCTGGGTAGCTGGAAAAGCTGTCTCACTTCTGCTCAGTTACTTATCCCTCTTAGATCTGTCTGAAGGCATTTGACGACTTAACGTACTGGTAGCTCATTACCACACTAGTTAAGTCTCCTAAAGTACAGACAGGTGTACCACTTTCACAGGCATTGTAGAGTAGAATTAATAGGTTTCAGATGTGTCTTCAGAGGTTCAGACGTTTTAATTTCCTTTCATTGTTTTCTAAAATGTTCATGCCTTTTATCCTAAAGCCATATGTAAATCTGTTTTAGCTGTCTTATAGATATCTGCAGATTCGTGGGAGAAGTTCTGCTGTATTAAAAAAAAATTGTTCTGATAAAAACTAACAGTCTCCAGAGCCTATTTTGACTCCACCAATTTTTGAACATGTTTTGTAGGTTTGCTCCTTCTGCCTGGGCCAAGACCAACCTACAGAGGGCTCTCCAGAAAAGAACCAGAACCTGCACCAACTCCTGGGGCTTCACCATTGGTACCACCCCTTCAGGCTCAACAACCTGCCTTCTCAGCTCTCTCAATGAACAGATGCCTGAGGTATCCAGGATTGCAGTTAACCGGATGCCCCTCCAGCCACACCTCTCATTGAGTGTGAGCCCACCAGCTCCCAACTCTCCCCTCCCCCACATTGTCCCCTGTCCACAGGAAGCAGCCAACCATGAAGCGACATCCATGTATCTAAAGAGTCTGGGATGTTCGGGTGGGGTTTCAGCCCAAGTCTCTGCCCCTGAAAAGAAGTCCCACATAGGTGGCTCCACCCTCAAAGGGGGCATTTCTCTGCCCTCAAGAAAACCCACCCATGGATGACTCCATCCCTGAAGATATTAAAAGTCCCCCACCTCATGGTTTCTCCTCATGGTCTCCTCAACTTCTCCTGGAGCCACCCAGGAATGCTGTGCTCAGAATAAACCTGGGTTTATTGATTTGGTTTGATTAGCCTATTATATCAATGGTGATGGATTCCTATTAACCAGAATTTAAACTTAACACCAACATTTAAATGCCACCAACTTGAGAGCTTTTTTGTTCCTTACTAAAGTATGTGACTGTTTTTTTTATAAATTTACTATTAATTTCTAACATTATTATTTATTTACTTACATTATTATTAATTTTTTATAAACCAATCCCAGTTTTTCCCTCTCTCCTCTCCTCCTGCTCTCCCCTCCTTCCCCTCCCCGTCCCCTCCCTCCCATCTGCTCCTCAGAGAGGTAAAGGCCTCTCCTGGGAAGTCAGCTATGACTGCCTCATCCCCTCATTGAGGCAGGATTATAGAGCAGGCCACAGAAGCAAGAAAAGACAGAACTTAGTTTCAAGAACAAATATTCAAATCAGCTATAAAGCAAGCAGACAAGAGATTACTAGTCATTAATCTTGTGTGTGTGTGTGTGTGTGTGTGTGTGTGTGTAT
>NW_004949096.1:24983014-25002440 GCF_000317375.1 Microtus ochrogaster
AGAGCAGGCCACAGAAGCAAGAAAAGACAGAACTTAGTTTCAAGAACAAATATTCAAATCAGCTATAAAGCAAGCAGACAAGAGATTACTAGTCAGTAATCTTGTGTGTGTGTGTGAAACACACAGTGTGAGTGTGTATGAGAGAGAGAGAGAGAGAGAGAGAGAGAGAGAATCACAGAGAGAACACCATAAAGTAAACAACCCCCAAACTCAGTGATTGAACATTTGTTCTTTAGTGGTTTATCTGTCAAGTTGGACATGACTCTTCTTAGCTTGTCTGAAATGTGTAGACTTGGCTTTAATTTAATTTTAGAGCTTCACAGACTAAAGGAAAAGCTACTAAAGCTAAAGGAGAAGTCCTTTAGCTATAATATAATATAATATAATATAATATAATATAATATAATATAATATAATATAATATAATATCAGAAGTTCCTCTGATGGGATACAAGGGCTAGAGAGAAAACGGAATCAGGACTTGTAACTGTCATTTTTTTCTCACATGGTAGTCAATAGAAGGGGATGGATACTTGGTGAGCAAGAACAGGAAACAAGAATTAAGAACAAACAATCCATTTTGATACAGTCAATAAGAGAATAAGTCTATTGAGAAAAATCATTTGTTAAAAGTCTATGTAAGTTATACATGGCTATGCATAATTGCAATCCAAGCATTGCTCAGGAATAGGCAGGGGAATGAGTTTAAGGCCAGTCCTGGTTACATGGCAAGCTACCAAACTGTCTGAAAGACCTTGGTAATAATGATGATGACGACGAGTATAACACATGTTGCATAAAACACGTCTATTTGAGTGAGACCTCTTATGGGGGGAATCCTCATCACATGAATTCCCTGATTTAAAAAAAACTGCATTGTCTGGACACTAAGAGTTCTCTGACTGGGAGAATGATAGGCACCCCAATTTAGCCCCCCCCCCCAGCACCTACAACCTTTAGAATATTCATCTTCAGTAGTCAGGCTGGCTGCCCTGCCTACATTCGGCATGCTTTTCATGTTAATTGGGGATTGATGTAATTCCTTTCTGGCTGGTTGCACAAATAAAATTTTAACAGCTGGGCCACAATTAAATTTAATTGGATACTTGAACAGCAGAACTTGTTCAACTTACCTATTAAGTGCTCTGTGATTTTAGTGTTAGCCCACATTACTCTGTCACCCATCCTCCCTAAAATTACAGTTTATATTTTCAAATGTCATCAGTAACTCTTTGCTCTGATCAGAAAGCCAATGGTTTCAGCTGTGACATTGATCCCAGATCTTGAGAATCTCTTTACCTGAAAACCCCAGAGTCCCCGAGGTTCTGCATTTTCTCTCCTGTGACTTTACCTGTGAACTGTCCTTTGCTTTCTCTGTAATAGGCCCTTTATTGCCACCTATACACATAATTTTACTAGCCTCTTGGGAGTTTCATAGTCATTCATAATTCTATCCTTTATTATGATACTGTGTGTTTTATTGTTTAACTTTTATTTTGACATAATTTTAGATGTTCTGAAGAATTTTGAGAGTAAAATGAATTCCATAATAAGCTCAATACTAATTTATTTTCACTTTTCATTCTTTCCAACATGCACCACACACGTATGTGTATAGTATCTATATCATACTTATATGTATATAAACACATATGTGCATTGTGTCTCTCATTATACACACATATATTTATATACACTCCTTTATTTCTGTACCATAAGACAATTTTAGACATGTTTTTTATTCCTAAATGCTTCAGTATACATTATCTGCAAATAAGAACTTTATCTTGCTTAGTAATAATAGTAATTATTAAAATTGAAAATTATACCAACAATACATTTTTCTAATGTATAGATCTTATTCAGTGTTCTCCAGTTATCCCGATGGTGTCCTCATGGCTAACACCCCAGATCGCATGCTTCTTTCAGTTGCCATGTATGTTTAAATTCACTTTGCATAGCAACCTGAAATTACTTGTGCTTATTCTCCCTACACGGAATCATCTTCTCCCTTTACTGAAGACTTGTTGACTTTGTTTAAAGTTCATGTTTGATCACTGTCAAAATTAGAGTTAGATGTAAAACACAAAGCTACAAATACTTTAAACAAGTATTAATCTTTAGTAGCCAGATTCCCATAGTCAGGCAGCTAGATTAATCCAATATCATTCCCGTTTGTTATACTGTAAGACTAAAGGACAAGGGAAATAGAAAATATCTCCAATTGAGCAAAGCAAGTGTGCACTGTGTACTCAATATAGAGATGTAAGCTGGTTGTCATGTTTACCAGGCAGATCTCTTCCACCAAGACTACTCATCTCTCATTTGCAGGCTCATGATGGCTCTGGCTTCAGATAAGAAGCTGTAAAATCATACAGCCCAGGCCCTACTTGTAGACAGTCACATGCCATTTCTAGTGTGTTTTGCTGTTCTTGAAACCCAGTCTCTGCTTGGTGTCCAAGTTCCAGAGGCTGCCTTCAGTTCTTATCATCTTCTATCCCTTGTATTTATCTCTGTTAACTTCCTGGTCTTTTAGCTCCAGGACTATACTTTGATCTTAATATATTTCTCCTTGAGAATGAGACTACTAGCCATGAGTTTGACTAACCACTGGGGTTCTACAAGATATGGACTGTTTTCATAATACTGAATATCCCCTTGGTTTCCTAAACACCATCCCTTCCTTATATTCCCTATAACTTTGTTGTCCACACATTATAGAAGAAATACACACACACACACACACACACACACACACATCACACACAAAGCACATGAGCTTTATTTTCTGCCTTTTCAGGTCACTATGTTTTTGTTGTCTGAAACCGCAATTCCTAGATCCTGGCTGCATCTGGACTGGGTTATCTGGCTCTCCCATGTAGCAGGATTGCTTTCATGTCTGGACCCTTTCCAAGTCGTCGTAACCTGCCACTTCTGGCCATAAGTAGCCAAACTACCTCTCATTACTGCAAAGTGTTAGTTAATTAAACAACCATATGGGCTGGCTGCAGGTTGTTCAATCAGTGTCAACTTGTCAGCGATGGCTAGAGGATATGGAAGGGCTTTCAGCTTGGAGTCCTTTTGTTTTTAAACCAAGGACTAGAAGAAAGCTAAAGAAGGAATGTCAAATATCAAAGTATCTGTAGCTCAGAGAAATCATAAAGATAGTCTTCCAATAATATATATTCTAAGCTAAGACTACAATGAAATGGGAAAATAAACATGTCCTGAACTCAATACATATAAAGACCTTTCTTTAGCTTCAGAACTTAACTTACCAAACAATGAAAAAGAGGGGAAGATCTCATTTATCACACTCATTATTATTTGACTGTCCAGCAATACCAAGCTGTAAACAGCTCTTTTGTATACTGTGCTGACTGCCTTTGAGTTGACTTTTTCCATCTAGAAGATCTTTCTTTTTTCCTTTTGCCTTCTTTCATCTTCTTCCTCCATGATTCAGACTATTGCCTCTTCAGAGCCTTACTGTGCTCTTTGGTTCTCTTCTGTGGCCCGGTGAGTTCCTGTTTGTTGTACCAAACACATCACATATAGGAAGCAGAAGACTTACTTTCAATTCCCAAAGGCATCTAAGAGATCTCTGAGACAGGGATGCTGGGCCTTGTTTCTTTTTTTACCTGCCTTCTCTATAATACTTTGCCAGATCATGACACACTAAATGTTGGCTAAGTGTCTGAAAATGCTGAAACAAACAAGATTCTTTACTAATTTCCTCTTCTTTCATGGGCTTGCTTCTAGAAGGCTTAAGCTACTTAAGCTACCTTTCTGAATTTTTGGAGGCTTACCATTTTACCTTTGTCTGGCCACAGTTGATGCTGTTGCCTGCTCATTGTTGAAACCATAACACTTTCTTTGGGAGATGATTCTTACCTTGACTTATTCTCCTTGATAACTTACTGTTAAGTTTCCAACTTGTCCTTGCCTTGGGGGCTTACATTCACCTTCAACTCCTTGTTTTATTTCATTGCTGCGTCCCCAAACCTGTAATGAGGGCCAGCCTTGGTCATGTCTCCATCTACAAGCCCAGCTTCTACCCTGAGAACCAGAGTATGTAAAAGTCATTTTCTTTACCACTGTTCTGCTGTCCCCTCTTGCCCCTCCTTGTCTTCCACTGGCCCTGGGTGAGGACTGGGGTAGCAAGCTCTGGGCTTTAGTTGACATCAGGTGTAAGACAAGCTGTCAACATGACAGAGTGTCTATTAAAGCAATGCTTTTGTATAATTCATTAGCAGAAAGGCAACAGATACCATGAACAGAATGCCTTATTACATTCTGACTAGACAAACCGATCAAGATGTCACCTCCAAGCACAATAAAAATTGAGTTTCTTCAAAGGAGGCAAACTAGCATTCAGGATTCCCAGACTTGTCCTGGAAAACAGGTGATTTGTGGGTATATAGATTCAATAACAGAAAGGCAATCATGGAAAAAAATTGAAATACTGTGCTAAATAGTACGGTATCACATACTTGTAATCTCAACTCATAGGAAGTAGAGGTAGGAGAAATGCAAATTTGAGATTGGCCTGAGCTATAGCACAGCTGTGTCCTAGTTTTCTCTCTGTTGCTGTGATAAACTCTGTATCCAAAAGCAACGTGGAGAGGAAAGGGTTTATTTGGCTTACATGTCAACATCATGGTCCCATTATTGAGGGAAGGCAAGGTAGGGTCTCAAGGCAAGAACCTGAAGGCAGGAATTGAAGCAGAAGCCTTGAGAAGCCCTGCTTCTAGACTTGGCTTGCTTTCTTATACTACGGAGGACCATCTGCCCTGGGGGTGGCACCAGTCACAGTGGTCTGGGCTGTCCCACATCAGTCATCAATCATTAACCAAGAAAAGGCCCTACAGACATGCACACAGGATAATCTGGTGGAGGAAACACCTCAACAGAATTCCCTCTGCCTACATGTGTATAAGTTTGTGTCTGGTTGACAAAAATTAATCAGAAAAATGAATATGCCTTAAAAAGCCAAGCGCAATGAAAAAGAATAGCAAAGCTTTCCAAGTGAAGCCTTTCTTGATGAATATTGGAAGAAATTTCCTCTAAGAACTATTTAAATGCAAACCGGGGTATTTTCACAGGTTTCAGGCAGTTCAGTAGTATATAAACATGCAATACACTATACATTTCGTTATCTAGAAATATATTTAATTTCTACATTTTAATATAACTTCTGTATTTGTATAATAAGTATTTTGTCTTCATAAATATAGTTTAAGAATACCAGGAAAGGGCTGGTGAGGTGTCTCACAGGATCAGAGTGCGGAGTGCTCTTCCTGAGAACACAGCTTTGGTTGCCAGCACAGGCATTGTGGAGCTCACAATTACCTATAACTCCAGCTAGAGAATCGACACTTCTGGTTTCTTGTGCATGCACCTGCTTTCACAGGCACACACACACACACACACACACACACACACACACACACACACACTTCAAAATAACAACAGAAATCAATAAAATGAAGACTATTCTGAAAACCCCGAGTATAGGACATTTTTTATGGTACTTGTGTGTTGTGCGAGAAGTTGAAATAATTACATTCTAAGTTGTCTTTAGCTTCTACAATTTCCAGCTTTATAAACTACTGAAACATTCCTTTCAGCCCATTCTCTACAGTTGTGCACATAGTTACACTTCAACATACCATCTTGCAAACCTAGTGAATGAATATGGGATCTTTGTATCCAGTTCAACTTCACCATCCTTATAAAAAGGATGTATCCACCATACAGACTCCTCAATAAGTATCTGTACATAAATGAGCTGAAGGATGAGAGGATGGATAGATGGATGGATCAAACAAACATGGACTCTTACTATTCTGGGAATTATTCTCTGATTTTTGAGGAATCCTCCAACTTTTTCCTGATTAATAAAATGGAAATTATTCATTCTGCTATCTGAAATATAGAAGAAGTGGTTATACATGCCTTTAAAGGCACTGGAAACGTAAATATATTAGGAAATGCATATTTTGAGAATCTTTTTTGTTTGACCTTAAATTTTAATGTTTTAAATTTCTGCATTAAAACTTTGTGTTTTAAATTCCTGTATTAAAACTTTGACACTTTTTGTATCAGCGAGTTTTATAGCAGTCATTTAAGGTTTACATGCATTTTTATTCATGAAATTAATTTTTTTACTATGTCATATTCTTTGTAAGAAATCTTTACAGAGCCATAAAATCTTTTGTGGCATGGGTAAGAATACATTAACTAAATAATATGGCCTTAGTTATACTACCTAAATTCAATGTGTTAAATAAAAATTATGTACTTCACCATTAATTATCAACAGCAAAAACAGGAACAGCATGCAAAATGCTTATCGAGGCTCAAACAAGCAACTTTTCTTTTTTGGGGTGGGTAGGCATTGACCCCTTCAGTTCACACTTACTCTGCTGTCTTCCCCAGATACTAATTCCACCCCTTTCGCCTTATTCACACCTTCAGTTATATAAATCCAGAAAGCTCCTAAGCAAAGTTAGATCCATCCAACACCCATCCTCCCTAAATCCAAGTTAAAGAATGAATGCCAAGTTGTCTTCTGGAAACTGTGGTTGTAACATATCAATTTGATGTCACACCCCCAAAGCCTTTCAAATAACCAGCAGAAGGTGTCTTGTGCATTCGCTATTCCAAATTATAACATGTATTTTTGGTCTATGTTGACTGCAGTCTCTTGGAGAGTGTTTATTCACTGAGTCACTGGTAATGCTCGAGACAGTTTAAGGAAAGTAGAAAAATTTTCTTAGGGTAGTGGGATACACGATGACACCCACAAACAGAGCTAGACAGTGACAGTACTGGACTAGAATCGATCTCTGTTGCTTAGACAATCTTTCAAAGACAACTATTTGGTTATTTTTGCTCCCTGGATATTTTCAATGGTTACTGACCTTTTTATGTTTAAGTCCATATAGAGTGGGTCTATGAAGATGTCCTGATTGAGTCGTTTCTTTGCATACTGGAGTGTTGTTTCCCACTATCGAATACACAATCAATGTCAGCAACACAGAACACCTATTAATAGCTCTGAGAGAGAGAGAGAAAGAGAGAGAGAGAGAGAGAGAGAGAGAGAGAGAGAGAGAGAGAGAGAATAGTACAACGAATTACCGCTGATATTCTCCAGATCCCTACTGTCTAAAGTCTTTGCAAGGAATGGAAAAGGAACTATAGTTGTCTGTTGTTTGTTCATGTTCTGAAAATTTTGAGTTTATATTTGTCACATATAAAAATGGTCAGAATCCTTGAGGTAAACCTGATAGATCAAAGCAAATTGAGATGACCGATCAGAAACTAGAATCACACCATGCCACTAGAGGGCAGCCTAATGTAATTATGAGGGTGTGTGATTTCCAGAATCACTAAAATCTGAGGTAAACCTGAAATGTTTCAGGAGAAAAAAATATTCCAAACAAGAATATGCATACAGGATGTTAAAATACAAAGTGCAAACACATACAATCTTCTGGCTCTGGTTTGTTCATTGAGGACATAATTACTCTTCTCTGCTTGATACTGTTTGCCTTGGTTATTTTTAATTTGGTTTAATC
Organism: Microtus ochrogaster; assembly: GCF_000317375.1. Lineage (NCBI taxonomy): Eukaryota > Metazoa > Chordata > Mammalia > Rodentia > Cricetidae > Microtus > Microtus ochrogaster. The sequence continues at coordinate 24,990,595 of NW_004949096.1, forward strand.
CTAGCTGTTGCCTATTGCTATTAGAGGTCATAAATTAACTTTGAATTAAGGCTGAGAGACTATTATATAGTGTGAGTCACCACTTTCCAATTTCCTACCTAAAATTGAAAGATTCCATGAGCCACTGCAGACACACAGGGACCCCTCCGAATGTATTCATTCCATAAATTCCCCAGTCCCTTCCCTACTGTTACCATAGCCACAGAGCTCTCATGATCTAACCCAAATTCCTAACTCTATGCAGAAACCCACTCCTGGTTTATTTTGGGTACTCTTGGAAACAGCTTGTTACCTATGCGGAGGGCTCTGTAATGTCCTTTCTGGCCTCTTACTCTTCTGGCTGCGCAGTGTGCTTTTCAGTTAGCTTCTCTTTGACATCACATGCCGCTGCTGCCTTCTTTCTAAACAACAAGAAGAGCAGAAATCATTTATTTTAGTTGGCTTTGTTCTCTTTAACCTTTTGTTCCAAACCATTGGGTTGACTTGTCTCTTGGTGCCAAGTTGGGGTCTGTTTGATTGTCACTGGTGAGATAAAATGATGGCCCCTTTCTTGCTTACTTTGGCTTTACTTCAATGTATACCAGGACCCATGTTCACCATGAATGCTTGCTGCTTCTAATCCCTTCAGCAGGAAAACATGAAAGCAGCCCCAACGCTCTGCCAACGAGGATAATGGTTCCATAAATCAGCCCTCCCAAAGCCTAGGTACTGGGCAAGCCACAGACCCCTTGTGACTGAAGGCAACTTCTCAGACGAATACCAGTGACAAAGCAGCATTCAGGGACTTCTGAGTAGAGGAGCCGGTGAAGTTGGGTCCTACGGCCTCAGCGATGTGCCTATCACTTGGAGTTCATCTCTAATAATATCACATGAATGCAATCTTTCCAGGGACACAAATCAGGTGGCTTCTTCAGTCTGTGTGCCAAACTCCTGAGCTATGTTATATGTCATGCTGCAAATATGTGGGCATTGAGGCCTGGGTTTTCTGGGATGCAGGCCTGAGCCAATCTGCCACAAGACTTCACCAACAACGTCAGGAACTTGAGCAAACAAACCTGCTGTTGGTCAATGCCGTGTCCTTTCCCCACTAAGGATAAAGGCTCCAGTCCAAACATCAACGGGACATTCTGAGCTCAAGGGCATAGCCACTCATGCACACAACAGAAGGTCATCATGGCAGGGAGTTTTCTTTAGTAAATGAATGATTCTTTTTCCCCATTATTTCTCTTTTCCTCAACAGTTGAAGGAGAATAAAACAGAATCAAGAAAAGTGCTTTATGTTTTATCTGTTCTCATTCATGGAAGGGAATGTGACCAGTAATTGCTCTCTCTAATGCTTAGCATATTAAATATTGACTATGAAATAAGAACAGGAAGCCCGTTCCCCAGTTCACCTATTTTTTCCGACACAAATAAATGTTAGTCATTCACTAGTAGCTGTAATGGCATGTTTTCAGGCCTTTCACTGTGGCACACACTTGTGCTGATCTTGTTTGGGCATATTTTTGTTATTGTTTAATTTTCATCACAGGATTTGCAGGTATCATCATCATCATCATCATTATTTCCACTTTACGGAGAGAGAAACCGAGACTGGGGGAGTATAAGAATTGCTCGAGTTCTCACAGCTGGCAAAGCCATCAGGCCATTTCTGAGTTAGCCTTTGAAATGATCTTTTAGACTAGGCTTTCATAGTGCACTGAACTACAGCATGTGTGCAGGTGCTGTCATTTCGCCTCTATGTCACCAATCACAAGTGTCCATTTCATTTAAGAGTCTATGTTGTAAAAACAGGTGTGATAACAGGGAAATGCGCTATGAATCTTGCAAATTCATGGGCCAAGGAAAACCTCCGGACTTCACAGGTCAGGTTTTGGTTCTATGTCCCACCTGCTAGGCTTGCACAGAGGTAGACTGGCCTCGGAAACAGCTCCAGCTACATGTCAAGTTCTAATTGAATATACTTTGTACAGCTGAAGATGAGTGGCTAGCAACATCCACACAGTTACATACTTTGTACAGCTGAAGATGAGTGGCTAGCGACATCCACACAGTTACATGGTGTACTACAGGCTCAAGGCCCTGCTGGACTCTGTAGAAGAGAAAGAAAGAATATGAAAGATGACCTTGATTTTCAATTGGAGTTTAACAAAAAGATCAGGCTCAAGGTTTTATGACAACCCTAAGTGATTCCCAATCCCCAGAGCCAGCTGGTCACTCTTGATGCCTGCCTGTCCAACCCCAGGGACACACTTTGCTTCCTCCTGCAGCAAGAGCAGAGTGATATCTGGAGTTGATTTGTCACCCATCTTTGCTCCGGGGTCCCTTAGATCTTTAAATGTTTGGTGTAAACTGTACTTGATAATATTCATGATATTAGAAGTCAATAAGTATAATTTAAAAATATTAATCAACTTTCAAGTGATAGTAACAGACTAATTCCATATGGCATTTTATTTAAACTTGACTACATTAGTCCCCCACTAGTGAGAAATGGCATTTTTTCACATTTTCAAGTGTCCTTTTATATTTATTTATTTTAGTGTGTGCATATATGCATGTGTGTATGTGTACAGCATGACACACATGTGTAAGTCAATCTTTAGACGTGGTTCTCTCCTTCTTCTGAGTGGGTTCCAGGCATTAAATTCAGGGCTCCAGGTCTGATGAAGCATCTTTCCAACTCACATATGTCTTTAATGAATGATTTAATGAAATGTACCATGATTCTCATGCCTGTTTCTTCATTCATGATGTTGTGCTATGCTATTTTGATTAATATTTGTGAGGAATGCATACTTTGCACAGATATCCCTTTTGTAAGGGGCACCTGGAAGACTTCCTGAAGTGTTGTAGGAGCACCTCAGTGTTCTCACACACTTGGATATTTTCTAGTTTTTCTTAAACCGTTTGGATTAACATACATAATATTGGAGTCATTGTGGTATTTTCAAATAAAACCTTCATTGTTGTTGATTCTCATCCATATCTTCTTGGAGTTCTGGTATTAGCAACTTGTATGGTTTAATGTCTGCCTATGGCTTATCTTGGCAAATGTATAAAACTCCTGGTCCAATGACAACTACCTGAGCAGTGAGCTTCAAGAACCCCCAAAGTACTTGACTTTCCCTGTGGACTTCACCATTAATGTAATCTTTGGCTTAAGACATTAGATGTTCCTGCTAACCATCCTTTAAACAAACCTATATTAAGAGACATAAATTCACAAGACTCAGAGACAAGAAAACAAGTGTGAGTAAAATGAAATAAAGTCATGTACTAGCCAGTGGTTCCCTAAGAAGATAGAGAATGAGAGTAAGAGGCAAATGCTAATGGTTCAAACAGGCAGGAATATCTGAAGAGGCTATCATCAAGAACCACTTCACCCTGAAGTAGAGGAAGACAGCAGGGCATAAACTTGAGAAACCTGGAATTCTCATCTGGGGTTGGGGAAGGTTTTCTTTTGAGTTCCTTAATTCTTATTTTTAATGAAAACACTCTTCCCTTTGAAACATAATGAGGACCAATGACAAAATGGTTAGATGTTCCTGCCCTTCAGGATTCTAACAGAGATAAGAAGCAGTAAGTTCTCAGGGGTGTGCACATGACACAGAAGGCTACTGCAAGGAACAATCTTGGCAGCTGTAATGAAGGCCAAATCCTTACGTTTTCTGGGTAAGCTGTCAGGAAGAGCGAATGGGAAACTAAGGCAGTAGACGGTGTTGTAATGCATGTGATTTTTTTTCTACTGGGATTCAACTGATTGGGCCAGGCCCCCACAGAATACCTGGATAATCTCCTTTACATAAAAGCAACTGTAAATTTTAATGAAAACTACAAAATGCCTCCAAGACTGCTGGAGAAGTAGAAAACTGACTCTTGCCCAACATTTTGCTTAAATAAACTCCTTTCTAAAAATCTGTATAAATAAAATTATCTTCAAACCTAGGGACTAACTAGAAAAGTACAGAGTAAGGAGAAGATAAAGAGAAAAAGCTGGTTATAGTCAAAGGAAATAGAGGAGAAATACAGGAAGGAGGTGGAGAAATTGCCACAGGGAGATAGCAAAATTATAAGGGTGATAGAGAAGTGACAGAAAGAAAGGTGACAGTCCCTGGGGTAAGTCACCCTTAACACTGGCTTTATAGTAGGAATTAGAGAAGTAAACACTATTTACAATTCTTCCTTTTTCCTTATTTTTAGTGTGGGAAGAAGAAGTTATCTGACTTTGCCAGGCAGGATTAATTGACCTAAATTACTAACTCCAAGGAGCAGGTCTCTGGACCAGTATTTCCTATCCCTGCAGTTGTTGTTGGGTATCTTTGATTCTTTCCTATTTGTTACAGAGAATATGTGTGGTCCTCCCTCCCTGGATCAAGTCCTTATCCTCAAAGTTACACTGAGTAGGTGGCAACCTTTCAGGTGGTCTCCAGTGATATCTCCCTGCTGGAATTCCTCATGCCCTTCGTGTATCTCCTCCCTTTAATGTGGGGCGCACCTAATGCTGAGCTCCTAATGGATACAACAGAGCAAGAGGATGTACTGTTCATTTTTAAAGGAGGGCTAGGACTCTGTCTTGTTAGCACTCCTTACCTATCTGACCCTTCTCACTTGTCAGTGAAACAAACTGCTCGGCTGCATGAGGCTCTAAGAGAAGACCCGCCTGACACAGAATTGAAGGTAACAAAGAAATTGAATGTTATTGTCAAAGTCCAGCCTCGATGAAATTCTTGTGTTCTAGGGTAGGAGTGTGAGGATTAGAATTTTGAAACAAAAGGAACAGAGCTATGAGAGAAATAAGAGACAGAAACAGAACAGCATCAGGAGGGAAATTCAGTGAATACTGAATCCTGAGTCCCTCTGCGTTTATTTTCCACGCGTGTGTATATTTCACTCCAAAAGGGGAGAAGGGAGGCAACAGACTTCATTAACGTGATATAAGGAATAGACTTGAATTCTCTGACCTTCGGTCCAGGTGGAGTGGATCCATCTCTATACTCAAAAAACTAATTAACTGCACTCTAGGTCAGAATCTCTTGTTCGTAGCCATGTCTGTTGTCAACAACTTTGAAAGAGCAAAAATAAGCTCAAACTCTCTGACCTCCGGTCAAGGGGGAGCAGGCTCACACCTGTGGGCCTCATATGCTATGCCTCAGATAGCTCATTTGTGAAACTGGACCACAGCAACGATGATAATACAGGGCTTCTGTACTATTAAAGAGTTTGGTGCATACTCAAAATCATAACGGCACCTGATACACAGTAAAGGTAAAGCCAATGTAAGCTTCTCAGAACTGCTACTTACTATCCCAATCACGGAAAGTTCGGGGGAGATCTCTGAGTCTCTCTCTAGAGAAAGCACATTACTAATGGATTACTAACAACAATTGTTGCACCTTACATTGCCACCCTTAAATTTTCAGTCTTAATTTCCTAAACTTTAAATATTTCTTAGACACAGCTACCCTGAGAGCCAAGTACTTTTCTGATCTTGGGACAACAGAAAAGATTTCTCAACTGTGTGAGAATAGAAACTACAGAGACATCTTCTACCTGATTCTTCTCACGGTGAAATGATTTTTCTCAAGCATATTTAGTTCTTGCGTATATAACTATTTGCTAAAAAATGTGGAAAAGATCGTCTTGGAACACTGAGTGGAAGCTGCTTCTCTCTAGCCTGTGGTCATTCTAGAATCTTATGGAAGCATTCCTTCTATGACTTTTTACTGGGTTGGAGGCAAGGGGTGTGTGGGAGGGAGTGTGCATCATGCAAAGGGCAAGCCGACAGGTCATTATGGCGCAGCTCTCTTTCTAAGTCACAAACCAAGACTCCAGCACTACTTTTCTACCCTGTCTCATTAGGAGTGAATGGACGCTTGAGTCATGGCTTCTCCAACACATCTGCTCTAGTAAAAGAAAGCTTCAGGTAAGAAATATTTTTGATTTTTAAAAATTATGCCAAAAGCAACAGATGGAATGTTAAGTGCTAATTGAATAATATTCCTGGTTTTGTAAATATGGGGCTGAACTTAGATCTCAAGGAATTTTTCCACTCCTAGAGATCCAAGAGAAACAAAATGGCACCATCTGTTGACCAAGGCAAGGAGACTGTCACCAAAGTGTGTTTCAGTTGATTCTTTCTTGTCCCTTTTCAATTGTTTCCATAATCTTGCAATAGCTACTACGCTAGTGGTAGCCAGAGGGATGGTCTTCCTAGCTGGGTTGCAATGAGGAAGACTAAACTGCCTATAATATATAAGTGATTTGTATCAACTTTCAAGATGTTATTTGACTATCTTAGTTTCCAAATAATTTCAAAGAATTCCTTTGTCTATGTGTTTCAACTGGAGATAGCAAACCATACTGATTTGGTTTCCCTTTGAAATCAGATAGGATGCCAACCCCATGCTAGCTGAGAAACCTTGTACATGTTCCCTAACTTTCACTCTCATCTGTAAAACCAGGTAAAATGCCTACCTTGCAGGGTAGCTGATAGGTGTTATGCTGTGAGAGGTGAAGTGCAGTGTGGGAAGTCAGGATGGGGTAGGGAGATTGAAAGCCTTGGTTGGCTCTGGAGAAGCCACTCTGCGAAAACGACTCTGGAGTCAGGCACTTTGCATATTCCAGGATACTGATGTGTCAAGCCTCTCTCCCAGCCCCTAAACTCTCAGCTTTAACAATGAATGAGTCCTGGACATTTTTGAGCTCCATCAATGTATTGCTGCTTCCCTGATCATTTCTGCCTGTCTGAAAACACATAACCTTATAAGGCCGTGCTTAATCTTCATCAGTGGTGGAGGCCATTTTGACTGCCTTACCCAGCGGTGATGTCGCTGTTTCAACAAGCTTGCAAGTGTTAAATGCACTGTATCTCCCTCGATGAGCTGGAATTTAGAATTAAGCTTCATTTTTTTCAAGGCAGAAATTGATTTCTTGTTCTTCAAATTACTAAACAGTTGATTCCATGAACTGTGTTCTGCCACAGATTATTTCCCAGATTCCTGGGATTTTGTCCAGGAGACTCAGGGCATCATCTGGGATGAGAGGACTGGACTCTCCATACACAGTCCTGCTCATTGCCCCTCCTGGGTTCATTTCTCCACTCCTTCCCTTCAAAGCTCCTGCTCTCATGTCTTGTCTTTGGATGACAATGAAAACCATGACGTATTTATTTACACCATGTTTCTGAGGACCACACCATCATAGGGTACCTTTCCAGTCCAGTTTCCAATGGCCCAGTGGCTTGTTCAATCAGCTGGAACAGCCTGAATGTGTTAGAGCATTAACACCTCTGTGGGCACCTTTCGCCCATGGACTGACCAGACGTACTTTAAAAATAGCCAGACTTCCTTGTCTTCCTGCGAGGGACGTTGAGAGGCATACTTGTCTCTTGTCCCAGAGAGATTAGGTTCCGCTCCTCACACCTGCAGCTGGTACTTCCTCCATTTCGGTCCTTTCAAAGGGCCTGGGATCATCTTGCAAATGCTTTGCTTGGGTCTGCTTTTGGAGAAACCAGACAGCATCCTTAGATACCTGCTCCTCACCAGACGCTTCTGAGGGCTTTATGAACACGGACTCTTCCAGTTCTCCAAGTACAACCTTAACATTTTTGAAAGTTTCACTTTCCCTTGCAAATAAGAAAACCAAAGAAAGGAAAGGTTATGTCTTTAACCAAAGCCTACAAACCTAATAATTATTGGTGCTAATATCCAAAGACTAATGTTCTAAAATGAAGGAACTTTGAAATTTGCGGATTGGGGTAGAGAGTCTGCCCTTTGGATAAAAATCACAATGTCCTCAAAATCCCTTAGCAAAGCTATTTTTCTCTCATTAGCTCCTGAATCTTGCTTTTATTTTAAATGTTCCAAATTCAGAAGATCTTGGTTTGCCACTCGAAGGTGACCTATATTAGAGGTGGTAGTTTTGCTCTAAATTCCATTATGGGGGCCAGAGTAGGAGCAATGAAAGAAGAGGATGCAGTGAGTCTTATCAAAATGCCTAAATAATACGTTATTTCTTCTGGTTCTTGTGTCAACATAGCAGGGGAGCTACAGCCTTGTTCCAGTCATTGTTCTCCAAGGATGCTAATGGGTACAGAGATACTGGGAGGAGGAAAACGCTTTGTTGGATATGGAAAGGGATGTTTTAAATTCTGTCTTAAATTGCAGAACCAGTGATACATAACATATAGCTTGAGGTATCCAGCATGCAGCTAGAAGATTGAATTTGGAAATTAGTTGGGCAATCAAAATGTGAACACAGAGGTAACAATTCAGAGGATGAGGTGGATATAGGAAGGAGTCCTGTGCTGCTCCTTTCTCATGCGAGGAGGAAATGAGGTCATCAGAAGGGACAGAGAAGGGACAGTCACTGAAGGAGGAGAACCAGGATGGTGTCAGAGAAGGTGCTCTAAGATGGGGATTCATTTCAGAAAGTGCTGATTAGCAAGACCACATAATACAAGGGTGAAATGGAAAGGAACAGAATGCAATGTATTTCTGACGTTTCATAATATGATGTCCTAGACTGTAATGCCAAGGTATAAACTAAACAAGATGCATAAAATGTGAAAAAAGGATATGTGAGTTACATAATTTAATAAATCTAAGCTTTGCTTTTGTGAAGGCTGCACTAGTACCACCTAAAAATGTAATTCCTCCAGTCCCCCCAATCTGTGAGCATGTTGTATTGTGTGTAACAGGTATTCACATTAGGAGTCCTTAAGATTAACTTTAACCTGGTCTTTCTTTCCTTTTGTCCTTTGTATTAGTTTTAAAGAGTAGTAAATAGCTTCATAAGTAATAGGCTCTAGCAACCGCAGAGAAAATTTCAGCATGCGTATTTTGTATTTCAAAGATTTTTGAGCTTAGTAAATTCACTTTGCTTAGGATAAAATTATTTTATCTGCAATTAAATGTGCACTCAAAATCTTGTGCACATTGTGATATTATCCTAAGGTCATTTACAAAGAAACATGGAAAACAAACACTAAACAGAGAGCTCGGAGATTGGTGCCCTAGTCCCAACTTTTACCAATGGAGTCTAGTCTTTTACCAGTGCAATTTACCCAAGCAATGGCAGAACTCGCTTTTCTTTGAACTTATAATTAACTAATTTACTTTGTATGGACATACTCATGCTGCAGCCTATGTGTTAGGAAGGGTGATCAGAGAACACCTTGCAGGAATTGGCTATATCCTTCCATGACATGGGTTCTGGGGACTAAAATCAAGCTGTCATGCTAGATGGCATGTACCTTATCCACTGAGCCGTCTCCACAGCCAGTGAGATGACCTTTTTACCAGGGTTTCCAAAATTAGTATCGATCACTGATAACCTAGAGAAGCGTGTGTATGTGTGTTTGTGTGTGTGCATGCACGCACACTTGCAAGTATATGCATACATTTAGAGAAAGGAAGGATATAGTGTAGTGACTTATTGTAGGTCACAATTGTCTTTCCTCCTGTTTTAGGTTAAAAAAGCCTACTTTTTTGCACAATAAAAACAACCATCACCAGTGGGATTTCAGTGTGCTTGATGGCAGTATAAAAAGCTTACGAACCCATAATATACCCAACTATTTTACTATAGATGCACTGGACCACAATGGTTCTGTCTTCTCAACTTCTAGGTCTGTTGTATGCAGTGGAGAAGAATTCAAAATGTCTGACTCTTATTTTGAACTTCTACCAGAGCAACAGGACCCACTCAGCAGCCCTGCAAGGTTCTTCTGTAGGGTCCAGCAACATTGTTCCATGCCTGCTGGCAGGGCTGAGGACATATCGAGAAGGGAATTTCAGAGCGAAGCTTGCATCCCAAGACACTGACACACCAAATACCAACAGAAAATTATGCATCCTTGTCATACAGAGAGAAGGAAGATCTGCTTTGTTAAATTGCGGGAGTTATTTTAAAGAAAATTCTGCCAGCTCAAATAACTTAGCTCAAATGAGATCGGTTGAGAACACGGTGTAGGGACAGGTTGAACCCGGAGGTTGGCACAGAAAAACTACCCTGGGATCAGAATCAAAGTCATTTACCTACATTTTTTTTTGTCTCCTGAAATGTGGGTCTTGCCCTGCCACCTGAAATAGATGACATAAAACTGTACCGGTCTCTTTTCCCACTGCGTGTTATCCTATTTCGGCAGTGACTATTCAAGCTGCAGTGAGTCAGGGCGGATTGTTGATGGCAGCCGCTCTAATATATCTGTGCCACAGAGCTGTGGGAAGAATTAAAATGCAGAAGTTAAAAAATCAAAGGCATCCAGGTTAGTGTAAGTGAGACTTATCTGATTAAATATAGTTCCACGAGGCACTGGATTTCAATCCCATCAAGCCCAGGGGGAAACCTGAATGGAGGAGATTGGTCCTGACAATTCCTCCTCCTGGGGGGGGGGGAGCCATACATTTCAATATGCCATAGCAACAGAATACATTTCTCATTAAAGATAAAGGCACAATATTGCTCAGAAAAACGCTCCTAGAAGCAAACACAGGGAAAAAAGAAAAAGAAGCAGTAGCGATGTTCACCATTAACTTGTATCATATGAGCTCTACCCAGGATATTTTTTCTTATTGTGATTGGAAATTATTTTCAGAGGCCAGAAGTTCCTTTTATATGAGTAAAAACTCATTAAAATCAAATGCCAAGAGAACTTACAGAATTGAAGCAACACACACATACCTGAAAGGCAGGCAGTGGAAACCTCAGCACAGGAGAAAGGTGGAGACAGACCTGGATGCTGTAAATCTTGGGATTTTTATATGGAACACATTAAAAAAGATTTTTAGAATTATTCTTTTAATGTGGGTGTTTTGGGGGGTGGTATGTGCATGTGAGCGCAGGTACCTGAAGAGGCCAAAGGCATTGGAAGCCCTGTAGCTGTGCTTATAGGCACCCAATGTGAATGCTGGGATACAAACTCAGGTCCTCTTCAACAGTGGTACTCACTGCTGAACCATCTCTCCAGCCCCTCTACCGAACACTTTCATGTGGTACTGAAAAAACACTTTATAACTACTGAATCATTTAATTCTGCTTACAGGAACCCTAAGAAGTAGGCATATTGACTCCCACTTCCCAGAAGCTGAAACAGACACTAAGAATTCAGATCTCTTTGCTCAGAGATTCAGCCCTTAAATGGTACAGTTTAACCTGGGTCTCAAACCCTCCTCTTATCAATGATGTAAATGTAGATGCAAGGTGCAACAGCTTAAATGCAGGCTGACCCAGAAGTAAATACATACAAACTGTGATGGTACCAGTAGCTTCAACTACTGCTTTAGCAACTGGTCATAGTTGGAGGTTCTTGAGGGTAAAGACGTTCAATGGACTGGACATGGAGAAAGTCTTTGCAGGCCTGCTCATCTCACTCCCATCTCTGCTGTGACACATAGGGTGTCCCTGGGAACAGAGTCCCTTCTTTGATTGTCTTAGGAGAGTTGCATCAGAGGGTTATGTGAACTTTGACCTTATAATATACTTCTCCAATCTTAAGATATTACAAAAGGAGAGGCGAGGAAAGGAAAGGGGAAGAGGAAGGACAAAGAAAAAGAGGAGGGAACTCCACGTGTTCAGCTTTGGGGAGATATGTGTGATGGTGGATCCTTGCTTGTGGTAAGCATTTTAATGTTTGTAGCTCTTCTGGGAGAGAAACAGATATCTCCAGAAGAAGAAATGCATTTTCACACACCTATCCCTTCTCCAGTGAAGAAGAGAACTGCTTGTAAGTCAGTAGAACAGATAGGTACTGTTGTAATAAGAACGGCGAGGCTGCGTCCCTGGCACCCGGCTGCCCGCAAGGCTAGCTTATGCCCCGAAATAATTACATGGAAACTGTATTC
>NW_004949096.1:25002992-25014588 GCF_000317375.1 Microtus ochrogaster
GCACTGTCTATCGTGGTGGGGAAGACATGGCAGAGACTTGAGGTTTTTGGTCATATTGTGTCCATAGACAAGACAGACAGACAGACAGACAGACACACACACACACACACACACACACACACACACACACACACACACACACGGTGGTGGGGGAATACTGGTGCTCAGTTCACTTTCTTCTTTCAATTTACTCTGGCCCCCAGACCATGCTATAATGCTGCTCACATACAGGGTAGGTTTTGTTTCTTCTCTGTCAAACCTTTCTGGAAACTCCTTTATAGACAGACCCAGAAGAATGTTTTCATGGTGATTCTAAATCTAGCTAAGTTGACAATGGAAGTTTGCCACCGCAGTAGAGATACCTTTTGTATTCATGACTTAAACACCCAAGTGAAAAACACAGAAAGATTTTTTTCCTTTCGCTGATGGAAAAATAAATATTCAGTCAATATATGGATAGGATTCACATTTATGGTTATGCATTACAAGTTCAACAGATTGCCATATATGGGCTGCCCATGCATTCTCCAGCAATGCCAGGAGAATCAGCGACCTCAACTCTTCAGCTCTTAAAATTATTGCCTTTACCCTTTCTCAGAATGGAACCTGAGTCAGTACAGAGCAAGCATAAGCGTAATTAGCTCGAGAAATGCATTTCAGCAAACAGATGATGTTTCTAGTGTAGTTTCTCTGGCTGTGATGAGCATCATGACCAAAGGCAATTTGTGAAAGAAAGGGTTTATTTTAGCTTTTAGGTTGTAGTCCATCATCGGGGAGCCAATTGTGCTGGCCAGTTTTATGTCAACTTGACACAAACTAGAATCATAAGAGAAGAGGGATCCTCAATTGAGAAAATGCCTCTATAAGAACGGGCTGCAGGCATATATAATTAATTTATTAATTTTTGATTAGTATTTGAGGGCCTGTTGTGGGTGGGACCACCCATAGGCTGGTGGTCCTGGGTTCAGCAATAAAGCAGGCTGAGCAAGCCATGGGCAAGTAAGCAGCACCTCTCCAAGGCCTCTGCATCAGCTTTTGCCTCCAGGCTCCTGCCCTGTTAGAGTTCCGCTGGTGAAATTCTTCAGTGACGGACTGACATGATAGCCAAATAAACCCTTTCCTCCCCGAGTTGTCTGTGGTCATGGTGTTTCATCACAGTAACAGTAACCCTAATTAGATACCAACGTAGAACCCTAAGGCAGAAACCTTGGAGAAATGATGCTCACTGACTTGCTCACCTAGCTTTCTTATACAAGGACCACATCTTCAAAGGTGACACCACCCCACAGTGGTCTGGGCCCTCCTCAATTAATTAACAATCAAGAAAATGTTCCCACAGACCTGGCTACAGGCCCATCTGATGGATGCAATTCCTCAACTGAGGTTCCCTCTTCCCAGGTATGACAGGTTGACAGCCAAGATTAGTCATCACTGGAGGTGATGCTGAAATGTCATTGAAGGCAAGCTTAACACTACACACAGTTTATAGGTCCACATGGGCAAAAAAAAAAAATACCAAATGTGACCTCTTAGTTCCTATGTCGTTAAGAATAGTTTTGTTAGTATAGTCAACACTGCCTTCCTTTTTGCTAAATGTACCAAGATTTTTGAGGTTTTGAGACAAAGTGAAGGGGCTACATCTTTAACTCACAAATGAGTGGCACTAACCAGCCTTCCTGGGATTGAATACACAGCCCTAGCCCCATTAACACCATCTGAGTACTTGGCCACCATGAATAACAATCCTTAGTGCATGCGATGCTTATTTATATGATGATGCCTTGGTCATTTTCCACTAGTCCGTTAGAGCTTTGTTTTTCTAATTGATAAAACATACCCAAGAGTCCCTCACGTGTGGCAAGTAAGCAGGGTTAAATAAATACAGGAATATCTTCATTAGTCGGTGGTGTTTTCAGAACTTCGTGAACCATGAGAGCTGAAAGAATGAAAAGGAACATTTTGATATGGCCGCACCGCCTGTCCCTCAGCTGCAGTGGTGTCGGCTGCACCGTCCCTGTCCAGTTTCCTTGCTGACTTTCAACAATTCAAGTATCCCGAAAATACTTCATTTTTTTTTCCTTTGGGTTCTGCTGAAGTTCTAACCATGGCTGATAGCTTTCCTGAGGATTTAGAAATCTAAGAGGCCTTTCGCCTTTCAAAATGTGCTCCTGTCCTCAGTGACGGAGACAAAAAGAATCTTTATCCAAAGAGAGGGCATAGAGGTGAGCACAGCCAGGGGGCTCCCAAAATGTAAAATGCCGCAGTGTAGAGACGGCTTGATTTGTCCCAGGCAGACTTTAGAGGAGTTGCTAGGCTTAAACCCAGAGCTGCCACTTGTCTGCATTCCTTCTAAAGGCTCTTCCTTTGAATATTTCTTTTTGCCAGGAAACTTCTTGACCAGCACACAGAAGGGGCATCCTGCACCTTGAGTCTGCAGAGGACCAATAAGACTGCTCCCAAATCCTACAGAAACGATGCAAGGCTGAGTGGGTGAGTGTTAGCTTTCTAAGACCTATTGTATATGCTCATTCTCAGAGTGCATGGGAACTGGCAATCGAAAGAGCAAAACAAGGGTAAAGATGCTCACAAAAGGCAAGATTCTGATGTCATCTAACTTCCAAATCAAGGACAAAATGGGAGTCCCCTGAAGCACCTTGGGGGTTACGGCATCTTTATTCAATGGAGGTGTAGTGTGTCCGTCCTTATCATATATGTGTGTGTGTGTGTGTGTGTGTGTATAAAACGTTTATTGAGTTTATTAGTTGACAATTTCATGCATGTGTAATGTGCATTCTGATTATCGCACCTCCCTTATCAAATTTTAAAGAGTGAAGGGGTTCTCTAAAGGTGAGTTACAAACTTTGCCTTGAATGAACAGTCATAGCACCCTTCTCTCCTTGCTGTATGTTATACCAAGTTACACCCAAACTACCGAGTCTTCCACGGGTGGTGGTGGGTCAACGCCATTTTCTATTTAGATGGGCACTCCAACTCAAATAGGAAATCATCTCTCTCTCTCTCTCTCTCTCTCTCTCTCTCTCTCTCTCTCTCTCTCTCTCTCTCTCTCAAACACACACAAACACACGCACGCACACACACGCAAAGTGGACAAATCTCGAGGGTTTGTGCCTATTTTGGGGGCAGCGAATCTAAGCAACTGGCCTTTGTGTAAGAGCCATCTTCCCGTCGCCGCGGGGCGCGCGTCTCCACCGAATGTGAGGTGCGGTGCGGTGCGGTGCGGGGGAGGCTCCACCGCGCCGGCCCGGGTCCCCTGCTCTGCCCCACACCCGCCTGGCGCGCGCCGCGCTGCGCTGTCCGCGGAGTCCGCGGCGGCCGCGCACTTGGCTGGGGCGAGAGGGGAGAGGGGTGGGCGGGCTGCTCGCCTGGCATTGGCGCTCTGCAGTGCAGTCAAGTGTTAGCCCAGCTCCCTATATGGTCGGGGATTAGCTCGGCGCTGCCGAGGCTCAGCGAGGTGCGGGAGGAGGAGGACGACGAGGAGGAGAAAGAGCAACGGCAGAGCGGCAGTCAGCGCACGCCGCTGCCTGGGGGAAACAGAGGCGCCCGAAGCTGGGGCGCCGCGCACGCCCCGGGAGCCATGGCCGAAGCCGGAGAAGGAGGCGAGGATGAGATCCAGTTCCTGCGGACTGTGAGTCTCCGCGGTCGGGCGGGCGAGGCGGCGGGCAGGTGGGAAGGAGCGCGGCGCAGCGAGGAGGGGCTGCTCTGCGCCGCGGTGCGGGGCGCTTTCTCCGCACTCGCGGGCTGCAGAGGCGGACCAGCCACCTATCGAGGGGCTTGGGAAGCGGCACCTTCTCCAGCCTTTCCCCTCTTTCCGGGTCGCCACCTCTCACTCTCAGATCTCCCACCCGGGACGACTCGCTCTCGGGGCAACTCGCTACTTGGTCTGAAACCTTTGATGCCCAAACTTCAAGCTGGGCTTGGCTCATGATTGCTCAGACCCAGAAGATCAGAGGTGCTACACGACCGGCCTCCTGTCACCTCCACACTTAGCCCGGTCCCTTTCCTCGTTTGAGCTGCCTTCTGGCTCTAGGGGACCACCAAGAAAGAAGCCAGTGGGGTAGGGGCAAGAGTGGGAAGCCCAGTCCAGAAACCTATGCCTGCTCTTGATGGCAGTACTGGGACCGCTCAGAAGGGAATTCACCCAGTCCTGTCCCTCTCCTCCCTCTTTAAATCTCTATCCAGAAACTGCTGTAAGCCTTACTTGACTCACCCGCGGGTGTGTGAGAGCCAAGGCTTCTGCTCCAGGCTCCTGAGAACCCTGCAGAATAGGGAAATCCCGGTCTGTGGCTCCGCGTCATCAGGTCCCCTTTCTTGGCACTGGAGGCAATGCTCCATCCCAAATTTCGCGAGCAGGGCGAAGTCCAGTGCAGCTATGTCAGCTTTCTCCTTGAGGAGTTAACACTTCAAGGTGGACGACCACCTTGAAGGGCGAGGGGCACCTGGTTGCTTCCTAGGGCTGATTTCAGCCACGTGACCTTGAGCCGATCACATAATCCTCCCTACCCAGCCTCAGTTTCCTCTCTTGTAAAATGGAAGAAAACGGAACTAGCATTTCCAGGCAGATGAGAACGAAATGAGATTGTGAATGCCATAATATTTTTAAACTGCAGAATGCTTTATAAGTGCTAAGTGATTTCATGCGAGCTACCTAGATCTGAAAAATGAGAATGAAATTCTCGTGTCACACTGTCTTCTTTAAGAGCACCCTGCTTCTTCCTGACCTCGTCACAGAGGACGATAACCTCACTTATGGCCATCTTTTGGAACATTCCCTCCCTCTGTGAAGAGTGTCCTGATGATTTTCCGCACCCCCTCTTCTGTTGTCTGTTTTTTTTTTTTTTTCAAGCACAATTTCTTGGTCAAGGCTCAGTCTTGGTTCTTGTTTGGGAAGGATCCACCACCCTCCTAATACTTCCGAAAAGTCAGAAGCTCTTACACTTCTCCCTGGTTCATTTGTACACTACACACAATAATGCCTGCCAGGCAAGCTATCCATCTGTCCTTCCCAGAGTCCTCTGGGATCCTTCTGCTTCCCCTCCAACAGGTGTCCTCAGTATGGAATGGCTGACAGAGCAGGCATTTCTAGCTCTGGGCCCTTCTCAGTCCATGTTGTTATTGTTACTATTGTTATTAGGGAACAATCTAGGCACCGATAACCGAGGAAATCCCCCTTGGACAGTTTGGGGCAACCTGAAGACTGTGACTGAAGAAGTTAAGGTTAGGGACCTGAGGCTTTCTTCAGGTCTTCCTCTAAGCTGCTGTTCTTGGCTTCTGTAGCCGTCTTCCTAGGCTTTGCTTCGGTGCTGGGCAGTGTTGCTGTATGAGAGAACACCTGTAGCCAAGGCTTCGGATAGCAGTGGTTCTCAAGCTTTGTGTCTCCAGCCTCCTGGAGATTGGAGTGTATGGACACCTTTTAAAGCAAGCTCTAGACCTTGTGAGGTCCAGAGCCCTGATACAGATCGCTTAGCATCTGCACAGCTTCAAGGGAGAACTGAGGTCACCCTGTGGGGGAATGGCACTCAGTATGACAAAAGTCAATTCTTTCTTCACTGTAATCATATGAAGTGTTGTTTAAGGCATGTTCTTAGTTCTTCTCCCTGCAAAGCAGCTTATGGTCTTCATTGTATTCCTACTCAGAACAGAGAGAGGTGCAGGAAATCAAATGGCTTGGCTGTGGCTGCCTAGCAAGTTACTGATAGTTGGCATTATGTAATGGGAAGCTGAACTCCCAGTGAAGCTGTGGGGCTTGCTCCAGAGGTTAGAATGTCAGGAGTCCATGCAGACGAAACCCCACAGCGTTCTGAATTTGACTCTGTCCACCGTTAGCTATGAATTAGATGAAACAACTTATAGGAACTCGGAAATCATAAGCTGGATCTTTCCAAAAAAATTTGGCTTTATCGGTTTTTCAAAGAGTCACGAATCACTGTGCTTTTCTGGCAGGGTCCTGTTTTCACCTGTGAATATATATTTGTGCTCTACAAGGTGTTTTGTTTTGAACTCACTCCCTTCTGCATTAGCATTTTGTTTCTTCCTCACAAACAGAATCTTCTAAAGCAATACTGGCCATGTGTCTGTCTCCTTACATTGTGTTGGACCAGAGGTGACTGTTTGACAATGAGACAGAATCATCCTTCCGCAGCTGTGAACTTTAAAGAACTGCTGTCTCAGAGGGCAGAGGCTTTCACGTCTACTTTAGAGATCAACTACGGAGTAGCGTTGTGCCACGGATCCTAATCAAATTGTGGGTGATTATGGTGTCATGTGGATTACACTAGCGCCAACAGTGAAAGAAGTTAGACTTATTGATGGCCTGAATTGAGCTAGAAGGCAGTCTAGGTGTGCTTGGTGTAGCTTTAGATACTTAGAGTGTTCTATACTCTGACACATTTGAAACCCACTGCTTCTTAAGTAAGCGCAGGTCTACAACAAGGGGTTTGGAAATGAAATTTAATGCCCTTGTATCCCAAACCTTCAGAAGGAGTGATGAAACTTTATAATGTCTGAGGTCTCTGGAAGCCATGCCCATTACATAGAGAGAAAGACAGAAGAATCATCTTATCCTTAAGGCTAGAATTTTTTCTCCCCTTGCTGTTGGCAGTGACAGTCTCCTCCCTTCCAATTGCTCTTGCTGACGTAGCCAGTGTCACTGACGTGGCTCAGAGGCTGCTCCGGAGCAGATAAACCTGCCAGCCACTGATATGAAAACAAGAAGTTATGGGAAGAAGAATGACAATTACCCTGTCTTCAGACAGTTGGCTTCAAAAGTACCTGGGAGAAGTTGTTTACCCCTAAACTACAGTAGCCATTTAAAATTATGAAAAAGCTGTGAGCTGTCACCTGCTGTGACACCGTAGACCTCTCCTTGTTAGCTCCATTCTATCATACAGGGAATTAAAACAGAACGTGGAGTGAGGTAGGCATCCATCTCTATTAAAGATTTGTCATGGGATGCCGAGCTGAGCCCCATCTATGGCAAGTTGTTCTCTTTTGCCTCGGAGCTGCACTTGAACAAGGAGAAGGATTTGGACTGAAAGTCAAGGATGGCTCCGGTCCTATCATGGTGCTTCAGACAGATCCTTGCCTTAGAGTTCTACCACTGATGTGAATTCTGCCCCTCTGGAACTCAAGGATGCTGACTGGAGTACTGGTGAACATTTCCCTGGTGGTTTGTGGATTCTAGCTTGCTTCTCTTGTAGGCTTTCTGTGTTTACATCCCAGCTCATCAAGTCAGACACTTCTGCTGAGGATGCCAAATAGGAAAGATGTGAAAAACAGGCTTTTGGTGCAAGAGAGAACAGTGGAGGCAGTGTTAGAGGCAGACCCTAGACACCCAGGCGTGGACTGCTGCAGCCTTGGTCAGGGGTTCTACTGCTGGATGAGTGTGGATATTAAAATCAGCCTCCCCACGTCACCACAGAGCTTCCCACCTTCACAGTCTCTTTCTCAGGATGGGTTTGATTCTGGACCAGTGAACTAGTGTACACAATATCTGCTTCTTCCCAGTGAAATGGCCCTGGTGGGTGTGAGCAGGGATCAAGGTCCTTTCTCCCAAGTCATCAAGTTGAGCTGGGAAAGCTGCTTTTGCACCTGGGCGCCATGGTTCTTATCTTGCTGTGGCCCAAATGCTCATGACCAGGGATGACCAGAGTTTTTAGCTTCCGAGCTTCAGGAAGAGAACGGATGATGGCTGCAAGCTTGGGAAAGTTTAGCATGAGCCCGTTGCAGAGAATGAAACCAAGAGGCCAACCTGCAATTGAGGGATGTATGATTAATGCCTTCGTTTATTTTTTAAATGAAAATATTAAGGAAAGATGAGGATACTTAAGGGAAATGGAATTTTTCTAATGAAATTTTAAGTTTAGTTTCTAACATTCATTTAATGTACAGGAAGTATATTTCTTCAGATCTTTTGGGCTGATCTGAAGGGGGAAATGTTGAAGCAGAAATGAGTGGGAGCAAAATACTCCAATGCTTAGTTTTGAAAAGTTTGTGTTGAAATAGATTTATATTCCTATTTGCATCTTTGATTGTTTTATGATTATTTACTTTACTTTATCCCTTGAATTTCTCTTTGTTTTGCTACTTAAAGAACTTTCCATTTAAAGTCCAGACCCCATGATTTTTACTGACCGCCCCCTTGTCATCCTTTTCAGCAATCTTACCTTCTCTGTGAAAGTCGAGGAGGCCCCTGTCTTCATAGCGTTCTACTATAGCACCTTTTCCTCAATTCCACATCAGGATAAACCCTTCTAAATTAGTTCTATTCATAAGATACTCTCAATATAAGATTTATCCCGTAGGAGTAAAAAGCTGTAATAAAACATTGAACTTAGAGGAATTCTTATTTCTTATATTAGCTCATTTGTGACCTTGAATGAGTCATTTAAGAAAACTGAGGTTTTTGTTTGTTTGTTTGTTTGCTTCACACTCTGTATAGAGAATCTGCCTTACTAGGAGAGTCATAAAAGGCAATGGCAATTCTAAAAATACTCCCAATGACAAAAGCAGGCATACTTCATAGGGCACTGTCATTGTGTCTGTCCTACAAGAGGAAATCAATCCTGTTTGTGATTGGTTATTGATGGAAAAGTACCAGAGCGGGTCCCCTTCTCTCTGATGTGTTCTGTGCCTTTTACCTATCCAGAGTGGATGCCACCCTGGCACTTCTTCATAATCACGTGACTGTAACGAACCTCAGTTTTTCTCAAGTTACATCTTCAGAGGATATTAAAAGCAGGTTATGACACACATAGCCAGGCAGGCTCCTGGGAGTCCAGCTTTCTAACCAAACATTCAGGTACTTGTTCTCATCTCAGCACATGCCCAAAGCTGCGGGTGTCACTAGTACTTTTTACTGTTTAATCCCAGAGCTCCTATTTCCAAAGCTTCCCTTCCCATTTTCTCCCCCTTTTAAAGCTCATTATTGCTTTCTGTCAAGGACTTGCTTTCTTTAAAGCAGTATAGCTTTCCCACCCTGGAGTTTTGCTGTTTCTCTTATCTATTACCTGTTTGAGAAGTAGGGTTCTTTACAAAAAAAATCACTTTGGAGGCAGCTGGAAACAGATGCCATTGTGGCGGGGTGTTCAACCCAGCCAGAGCTAAGACTCTAGGGTTATTATTCCTTCCAAAGGGGCCTTGTTGCTCTTTCTGGTCTTGGGCTGATATCCTCACATACATCCTCTTGCTTGGGGTATTTTAGGGACACACTTCCAGCCACTGCAGTTTGCCTTGGTTCAGTGAGTTTTGCCCTCACAGCACCTCTTCAGTTCACAAAGAGGGAAGAAAAAGTGCTGGCACCTTACCCCAGATCCTGCTACAGGGATGAGCTGGCTGAGGTGCCAAGGTATTTTTTTCTTTTCTTTTCCTTATATCATTCCTAATTCTGGGTTGTTAGAAAACAAAACTCAGATGAGTCTGAGACTGATGATGCAGTATTCCAAAGTAAAAGAGATGCCCCTGTCCTCACACACACTCCTTCCTTTCTGTAGCTTAGGGTGCCATTCCCTCCCCCCTTTCCTTTTCCTGTATCTCTAGACAGTACATCCTCCATTGATTTAGGGTGCTCGTTGTATTGGCATGTCACCTTGGGATTAGCTAGTATTTCATTCAATGCCCAAGTCAAGGAAAAGGAAAAAATTCCATCCTAAAATCAGATTACAATGATACTATTCAGAAACTACACTTTTCTCTGGGTGAGAGATGTTGGCTTCTGCTTGATTTTAAGTATAAAGGAGGCAAGAAGGAACTTTGGAGGCAGAGGTACAGCTGGGAGTCTCTCCAACTCTTTTCCTGTCGAGTCAGTTTATGTTATAGGAAGCAGCCCGTGTGGTGAGCAAAACAGAGCAGCTGCACTGCAAACGTGGGAATGAAGGCGTAGGCTGATCTCAGTGTCAACACGACCCACGTACAAGATAGCTTTCTCCTTTGTCTGCCTTTGGGGCAAGGTGTTGTCTCAAGACATTTCTTCTATCAAGAAAACCAAACTGTGAAATTGTTAGTTCAGCAGGTACCACTAGCGATTAACATCATTAACAACCAAACAAAGCAAACTCCCAAAGGAGCAGGAGTTGCACTGGAGAAAGAGAACATGTGTGTGGGGGGCACTGTCCAGAGGGGCAAGTGTGGGTGGGAACAGCACTGGCTCTTGGGGAACCCTGAGTAGGATCTGAAGAGCCAAGGTGCAGGAATCTGGGCTGCATGCTTTTGGGGAGGGGCCCGTAGAAAGACTCCATATTTATTTCAGCCTTTGCACAGAGGATAAAGGATGCTTCAGCTAACAGGGTGGATAAGAATTGTCCAGGCTCACT
Organism: Microtus ochrogaster; assembly: GCF_000317375.1. Classification (NCBI taxonomy): domain Eukaryota; kingdom Metazoa; phylum Chordata; class Mammalia; order Rodentia; family Cricetidae; genus Microtus; species Microtus ochrogaster. The sequence goes on from NW_004949096.1 coordinate 25,013,321, forward strand.
TGGGCATTAGGAAGACCAATCTTTATAGTCAGGATTGAAGCTAATATATATTGTCATCTTTTATCTCCCATATACACACACAAAGACTTATTCTTCCTTATTAATGTCTGACCTTAGCTTGGCTTGTTTCTAGCCAGCTTTTCTTAACTTAAATTTTCCCATCTACCTTTTGCCTCTGGGCTTATACCTTTCTCTATTCTATATACCTTTCTTTACTTCTTACTCCATAGCTAGCTGGATGGCTGGCCCCCGATGTCCTCCCCTCCTTCTCCTTTTCTGGCTCTCCCGTCTTCTTTTCTTCTCCTATCTATTCTCTCTGCCTTTCAGCCCCACCTCTCCCTCTCCCGCCAAGCTATCAGCTCTTCAACTCTTTATTAGACCAACTAGGTGTTTTAGGCAGGCAAAGTAACACATCTTTGCATCATTAAACAAATGTTCCACAACATAAAGAAATGTAATATATCTTAAATTAATATTGCACAAGAATATACTTTATCTAAAATGATTCAGGCTCAAAGATATCAATAGGAGAAAGAAGAGCTCAGCTTTTTCTAAGATGATGTGACTCTACATTAAAGTGAGAACTAAGCATGAGTCTCTCCTGAGGCAGAGACGATTCTGAGGGGTAAATCCCTTTATCAGTTATATCCATTGAGGTTTACTCATTGTAACCCTAAGCAAATGCTCCAGACTCCCCCAAACCAACTCCAGAACAGTCTTAGTAAACAAGGAGTGTGCTGAGGGGAGACACAGAAAAAAACAAACACAACAAAACAACCCCCTCAAAGCAACAAAACAAAAAAATCTTCCACCTAGAAGGTGGGCATGGCTAGCCCACCAGTGATGAGGGCTGGCATCACTTCTCTAACAATTTCACAGTTGAGCTCTCGAGTGAGCCTAAGTATAGAAATCTCATCAATGGAGCCACGGGAAGAAGTAGAAATTCTCAATAACACATACATGTCCTTATTGTAAGGTATATTGATTTGAACTCCAACGTTGTGGTATAGTTCAGATCCAGGCCGTAAATAACAGTAGGGCAATAAGAGAGATCTGGCTGCTGACTGCCACGTTGACCTAGAAGCAGAATCCAAGAGATCGGATGGATAGAAGACAGCTGTCATAGAGAAGTTTGAGCCTCTCATCGCAGGCAACTGGCGCACATGGCTGTGGCTCACCTCCAGATTGCCTCCCTTCTATCCATGCTGGGGAAGACTCTAAGAATAAGCAACATTAAGGCTTTGAACAAATATCATTTTTTTTTTTTT
>NW_004949096.1:25015326-25037353 GCF_000317375.1 Microtus ochrogaster
GAGAGAGAGAGAGAGAGAGAGAGAGAGAGAGAGAGAGAGAGAGAGAGAGAGAAAGAGAGAGAAGGAAAGACTTAGAATAGCCCTTATCTGCCTGGAAGGCAACTACCTTTGTAAAGAATTAGCTATATACATTGTGAAATCCAGAAACTCAGAAATTTTCATTAAGTCTAGTCGGTTCCTTAGCACCTACACACTAGAGGAATCATGGGTTTAAACAACACTGGGGGAATCAAACAAATAGCTAAATGTGTAGATCAGCTTTATTTGCAAAAAAGACTGGCCTGCTACACACATTCAAGCAAACAAACAGAACTCTTAATGCTACCAGTCAAGCAAAACACATCTGCAGCGGGGTTCAGAGCTGCCTGCTAGTTTGCAGCTGTGGATGAAGTCTCGGAATCTGCTGGAATGAATGCACGCTCCAGAACGCATGGATATTTTTATATGAGCAGGATTGGGTTCACAGCACATATCAAGGTCCTTGGATAAAATGTTAATATAAAAGACGTATCATTTATCACAGTAGCGAGAGATTGACAGGCAGACAGATTAATGGGTTTAAGAGGTGATAGATGCTATCATTAACAATGAAGGCAGAGTTTGCTAGCTTTTAAAAAACCCTTAAAATTGTTTGAGATGTAAAAAAAAAAATTAAGTAAGCATGTCAACATTTATTGACCAACTACTGAATAAATAGTTGGAGCTACCTCATCCTGAATAAGTCCTTGGTGTTATGTCTGTGAACAAGGTGTCATAGCAATGAATGGTTGAGAACATCAGGTTAAGAGGATTCTCGGCTGTGTCTTCAAATAGTAAAGATATCTGTAGTGGAATTTCATTTTTATTTTAATAAATAAAGCTTACCTGAAGTTCAGAGAGTAAAACAATCACACTGGCCAGCCTTACAGAGCAGGCTACAATAGTACACACCTTTGATCCTAGGAGCCACACTAGTTTGCCACAGAAACCTGGCAGTGCTTGTCTTTAATCCCAGTGGGTAAAACAATCACACTTGCCAGCCTTACAGAGCAGGCTACAATAATACACACCTTTGATCCCAGTAGCCACACTAGTTTGCCATAGAAACCTGGCAGTGCCTGTCTTTAATCCCAGTGGCACCTGCCTTTACTCCGAGCCCTAGAGAGGAATATAAAACGGGAGGAGACAGCTCTCAGTCTCAGTCCCATTCTGAGATACCTGGACATAAGATCACCATTTCAGACTGAGATCATGGTAAGAGCCAGTGGCTGGGCTGCTTTGCTTTACAGATCTTCGAGTCAAATCCCAATTTTTCTCTCTGAGATTTTATTAATCTTAACTTCGGGTGTGACTTTTTGCATGTTTATGTGAGGAAAATGTTTTCTGATTAATGTGTATGACCTTGGCAAGTTGAACTCTGTACCTTTCTCTTCGTGTGTTGAATAAGGATAATAACAGCGCCTATCTCAAAGGGTTGCTGGGAAGGATTACATGAGCTAAGCCATGTAAAGTGCTTAGAGCAGCACCCAATAGATAGTAAGTCCTCAGTAAATATTAGCTATTAATATTGTCTCAACAAACAGTGCAAACATTGACATTAATCACATTAGCTATTCAAATGTCACTACCCAGTACAAAGAGACAATCCCCTATGGTTATTTCATAATTCTTGATTCCTAACCTTCTTTTAGCTATAAATACAAGCAGGCCTGACAAATGACGAGGGGCTGCAGTGCCTGGACCCTCAGCAGTAGAGATTGTCTGCTCAGCGCTTGAGGGTCCACTTCCCTGTACTGATACTTCTTTTGTATTTTAATAAAACTTGCCTGAAGACCAGGATGCAAAACAGCCACACTAGTCAGCCATATAGGCCAGGCAGTAGTGGCACACATCTGAATTCCAGCATCCACACTAGTTAGCCATATAGGCCAGGCAGTAGTGGCACACATCTGAATTCCAGCATCCACACTAGTTAGCCATAGAGGCCAGGTGGTTGTGGTGCACGCCTTTAATCCCAGCACTAGGGTGGAGTATAAAGATAGGAACTCGCTCTCTTTCCAGTAACTTGAAGATTTCATAGAGGTAAGAGCTCTGCACTGGCTGGCTGCTTTGCTTATCTGACCTTCAGGTTGAACCCCAATATCTTTCTCTGGGTTTTTATTATTTGTGGTACACTTTACGAAGCTTCCTGATGCAAAGCCATTGATCCCTTCCACAGGCATGTTTTACTCATGTCAAAAGACAGGCAACATATTTTGGAGAATTCTCAACCACAAAAAAAATCTCATTGTCTTGATTGGGGAGCTATTTTGTCTTTGTTCAACTCATGCTTTAATGAAGAACTTTGTCTCCCTGGAAATTCACTGTGTTACCAACAACACGAAGTCATCCTATTGTAGAGACAAGACTATTCATTTTCTCAGTGCTGGTCCCCTCTTATCTAACGCCCTACTGAATGAACCTAAAGCTAAACTGGACTCTAAGCTGTAAAGCCATCTTCCTTATTGGCTTTGCTGAGGGCAGAAGTTCAAACCTCTGATTCATTATCCTCCTCTCTATCAACATTATTCCCATCTTTCTCCCTCTGTTTTCCATGTAACTAAATTGTATAACATCTATTACTGAAATCTGTAGATGTTTACCTTGTTAAATACTCTACTTTGTAGAGAATGACAGCTGTGTAGGAAAGCCTAGGCACCAGGGCGGGACGGTGGTGCCAGTTTTGTGATTTGGTTAGAAAACCTTCATTGATCTCTCATTTCACCCATAAAGCTGTTTCCAACAAATGTAAACTGAATTACACCAGTATATGGGAAATTTAATTAAAAAAAATAAAATATGATTTCTCTAAATAATTAGGATTGATTGACTTTTGATTTCCTTAAAGGAGTTCTTTTGGGGGAGGCACTGAATTTTAGTATTTTACTAAGTACCAATACCATTCACTTCTTAAATTAAATGAGTTGGAAAGTAAACTGTATGCGTAAGGTGAACATGATCACCACCATGTCAGAAACAGGTTGAAAAGTAAACTTACATGGATGAGTTATTTTATCTAGTTTAGCTTCAACCTCAGTCCACTTAAATGGTTATGGATTTCCCAATTATTTACCTTTCCTGTTTCTGTGATAAAATATCTTGATGAAAGTTACTTCAGGGAGAAAGGAGAAAGTAACTTTTTTATGATTCACAGATTAAGGTTGTGAGTCTCTATCATAGTGGGGCAGTCATAGAAGCAGGAGCTTGAGGTAGCTCATCGTGTAGCAGCTAGAGTAAAAAACAGAAAACAAACAAAAAGAGAAAGCAATTAATACTCTTTTATATAGTCCAGAATCCTAGCCTAGGGAATGGTGCCACCTAACAGTGGAGACATCTCACTTTAATTAACCTAGTCAAGATTATCCCCCACAGGCTTACCCAGAAGCCCATCACTGGGGTAGTTCTAGGTCCCATCAAGTTGACAATCGAGATTAATCATTACATTTAGAGAGAGGGGTCAGAATGAAATAAAACATTCCAAGATTCTGTAGAACAAGGCCCTATTTTGTTAGTTTGTCTCCTTTCTTCTCAACTTTGATGTTCAACATTTGAAGATATTCTTAGCCAGATGCTTTATAAAGTACTTACTACTGCAAAGATAATGAATATATAAGCATTGCTACATGTTATGTGTCCCTCCAAAAGTTCATATATTGAAATCTTGATCCGGAATTCATGTGCTGATGATAGTTGAAGACCCTTGGGTAGTACTTAGGGTTAGATGAGGTCATGAGAGTTGAGTCACCAGGATGGAGTTAGCAACTTTACAGCAACAAGTAGCAGGTATCTGAGTTCACATGCTCTCTATGATTTTTGCACTCATTTCCCCCATTCTAATATTATAACGAACCACAAAGACCAGATACTAGCACCATGCCCTTGCACTTCCAGCCTCCAGAATTGTAAGCCAGCATCTTCTGTTGTTTATGATTTAGGTAGCCTGTGATATTCTATTGGTGTATCATAAAACAGGCTAGCATATGATCATTGGAATTTTTGAAATAATGAGATCTGATTATGTGTATGCATTAAACTTCAATCACATATATTACATACATAATACATACGTATTAATAAATGCATATTATTTATACAATAATACAAAATAAATGTATTTTATGTCCTGTATACATTTATTTTTATATGTATTATACTGATTCATCATTAGACATGATTTCACACTCTTCCTATAAATGACTATAATAAGTATGTATTGCCCAGTCTGAACATTTTTTTCACTGAGCATCTTAGTTCCCTCTTGTTATCAGTCACTATAGTTGATGGTTTTCCAATGGCCTTGTGATTAGTATCAATGTCTCTGCCATGTGTAGTCTCTACAAACGGTACAGAAGTGTTTAAGGTGGTTCAGACTTGTGTATGGATTCTGGATTTGTCAGTTGCTAATTATGACATTTGACAGTTTCTTCATCTTCTGGAAAAAAGAATACCAAGAAGTTCCCATGTTTATAGAATCATGATGAGCATAGTGCCTGTGTCAATTTATAAATATTTTTCTTCTGTATTACTGACATGTGACTTCCTGGGGGAAATGTGAAAAATATATATTCACCACAGATATGTCATCAACTAAGAGACAAAGTAACAATTCATGTAAGTCAGGCTTGAAAAATCAGCAAGTTTGTTGGGCTTATTTAAAGGCATGGGTGAAGAGTTACTTACGGACACATGCTTGGCTTAAGGGCAGCTCCATCATCAATAAGTCCACATTGTGGCGAGGACTCCCATCAGGTGCATCCCAGAAGCTCCTGAACAACATATAAGCAGCGTGGCTGGTGGAAAGTCTCTTCTTCCCAGAAGTCACTACTGCTTTAACAACCTCCAAGAGGGCATCTGGTAACTTATGAGTTTCAGACTTTCTAGAGACTTCCAAGTTGCTTGCATCCCAAACCGTCTAAGTTTTGTTTACTTTCCGAGTCTTAACAAGCCTCCTCCAGGGATGGAGTGTTTCAAGTAGGAGTAAACAGCTATGTAACGGTTACTATATATGAGATGAGATGTAATACATATTTCTCTGGTATGTCCTACCTTCTTTCTGGTGGTTGGGAACTCCCTTGCCAAATCCGAGGATGCTTGTTCAGCCCATGCTTCTGCAAGCCATCTGTGATCCTGAAGCAGCTGCTTCTCAGTGATATGAGAACTGTTTGGGGGGTATAAAATATACTTAAACTGTTTATTTACCACAGTTTCTAGCTTAATTAATTGAGAACAGAATCTAAATAGCTCTCCCACCTGTACCCTGGAAGCCACAGCCAAGGGAAACCTGTGGATATGCTTGTGTTTGGGTTTGATTTTCTGAATCTATGAAAGCTACAGCCCCAGCTCCTGCTTTAGGGATCAGCATTAGCCTGGGCCTGACTTTTAGCTCTTTGGTATGTGATATTTCAGTTGATCCCTAGGCTGTACCAAGAGACTGTCACTCATGTTCATGTCTCTGTGAAGCCTCTAGATACATGTAAGTTGAGAAATAGTTCACAGAGCTGAAGGGGCTCCCGGATCAAGTGTAAACTGCATTAAATAAAAATTAAAGACAGATTTGTTGGGGTTTTAGTGCAACAGGGGATTTAGCGCTAATCCCTTTCTGACCCCGAGGTTAGGTATAGTATGCCCCTGAGGATGTTGAGGTATTTTTCCCCCAGTGCTTACTGAGTTAGATCAAAGCTAATAGCTGCATTTATCTATTTATTGTGCGGGAAGTGAGAGCACAACGTGCAGAGTGAGTTCTTTCCTTCCACCATGTGGGCTCATTGGAGAGTGAGTGAGGATGGTCAGGCTTGGCAAGCAAGCACATTTACCGCGTGAGCTATCTCACCAGTTAATACCTTTCTAAAGATGCATGAAGGCATTTAAAGCTTGATAAAACCCTAGACATTATCCATGTGTCTGGAAGAAGTAGCCACTGATATATCCAATCAGTAGGCTTTAAGTACTTGTATGAAAAGCAAATGCTATGGACTGGAGAAAATTAAAAGTGAAAAAGTATTTAAGTTCATTTTCAAGAACTTGATAGTATCAGTAAGGTATATATATATATATATATATATATATATATATATATATATATATATATATATATATATATATATATAAACAATTAACTCTGAAGCATGTCAGACTGTATTAAATACACATGTTATATACCCTAAAGGAAGAGCTAATTTTGACGAATGAATCAGGAGACCTTTGAAATGCCTAGGACTGTGTGGACTATGTAGATTCTGTAAGATCTTGGTTAGATTGCAAATGAGGTTGAAAAGACATTTAAGACAGAAGGGTCATCATAAAACAAGCTTTAGAGAATAGAAAGTATATGGCCAGGAACTATGAAGACAAGAGTATAGGAAGTAGATGAAGACAATAGTGAGAAAAAGGTAGGACTGGAAAACTGTGTTTGAAAAATAACAAGACCATCTGACATCATTTTTTTAGACAATGAAGAATCAGCTAGCATAAATCCAGTTCTATCCAGAAATCTAAACATGCTTATACTAATTATGTTTATTAAACATGCTTACAGTATGGTTCTAATAAAGCAAATTGTGTAGACACAGATTATGTAAGGTTGTTCCTTTGTGTTGAATTCATCAACTCACAATCACATATCTGATACTTTAAGAATCGAAGTGGTTCTTTAAGGAAAGATTATATGAACAACTGAAGTTGTGAAGGTCTAGCCTTGAGATGTCAAGTATCTTAGAGAAAGACAACCCCCACTGAGGGAAATTGTGCCTGGCCTTATGGATGGAAATAAAGAAGTTTCAGTTTGAGTTGCACCTAAGCTTTTCCTCATGGCATGGGGTTTGCTTTGTCACTCTAGATGATGATTCTACCTGTGTTTCTGCCCCTCTTCTCCTTACTGGGACAAAATTCCTGACCAAAAGCAACTTAAGGAAGTTAGGTTTTATTTTGACTCATAGTTCAAGGATACAGTCCACAATGATGAGACTATCATGGCGGCAGGAGCTTGAGGCAACAGTCAACATGGTAGGAAACAGGAACAGTCAGGAAGCAGAGTGGTACGGGGGCTGGTTTTCAGCTACTCTCTCTCCCTTTTGTACATTCTGGGACCAGGACCATGACCATGAAAATTTAGTGTGTGGGGGGTCTTTCCACATCAGATAACTGACCTGGAATATCTGATCTAGAACAACTCGCACAGATAGTTTTCTTCAAGGGGATTCTAGAGCCTATCACATTGACATGATAAAGATTCACATTGAAGGGTTGAATGAAAGCTGGCAGGAAAGGAAGTATGTGTAGAGCACATGTAGAAAACAGAGAGTGGTTAGCACTGCTGAAGACTCTGGCTGTGAAGGCTGAGTACCAGGCACATGTCTGAAGCTCCTATGTTAAGCGTGCATAGCTATTCCCTTCCTGCTCCATGGACAGAAGTCAATGGGTCACATGGATTCTCTACCAGCAGTTCAGACAAGTGTGGTAAAACCCCTTTCTCAACCACAAATTATTATGTCCTGGCTGCTACCCTTTGGATCTGCCATTCCTCCGTTCTCATACTGAGTCAAATTAGATTAGAAATTCAAATTAAAAATCTGTTTAAAAACTGGTTCAAAATTTACTAAAGATTATGACTGGAAAAGATTGATGATTATTGTTTGCTGATCTAAATAATTCTATACTTGATCACATTGAATCACAAATTTTGATTCACTGTTTGTAAAACTTTTACCATGCTGAATAGTCTCTATAGGTTAGCACATCTTTATTTCCTCAGCTTAACCGAACTCTGTGGCAGTACTCATGTGTAGACACAACAACTTTGATTTCTTGAATGGTTGTTCTTTTTAAAGATTTATTTAAGTTTATTTTGTATGTGTGGGTGTTTTGCCTGCATGTATCTATGCATCACATCTGTGCAGTGCCCGTGGTGGCCAGAAGAGGGCATCGGATTCACAGATCTACTGGAAATGGTGAGCTGCCCTGTAGGTGCTGGGAACCCAAACTGATTCTCTGTAAGAGCAGCAGGTAACCTTAACTACTGAGCCATCTCTCTAGCCTCATTTAAATCACTTTTTATTCATCCTGTTTTGTCAGGTTCTCTTGCTCATGCAAGGCACTCAGCAAATATTGTTTCAGATTGCCTCCTTCAGTGGTATATTCCTGCCTAATTACTTATATAAAAGAAAGGGCCCCCCACCTTAGAAATTACAGGTCTCATTATGAGACAATGTACCTTGTAATTCATCCAAAAGTTTACAAGTGTGTGTATCTGTTTTTAGGCACATACAGATATGTGTCTAAGATAAATTCATGGGCTTTGTAATTTTATTGCTATCTTTTCCCCACTTATCCCTAACGGCCAATCTAGCATATTCCAGCTTAGCATATTCTGAGCAACATAGTAAAAATAAATGAAAAAAAAATGAGAGGAACACACATTTACATAGATTCTGATTTTATTTGTGGAGTCCCATATACAAGTCAATACTACAATCCTGCCCAAGGCATTCTTGTCCTTCTGGAGTGATTGCTTATTCTTTTTCAAGCTTGCTACTGTTGCCTTCCAAATGTGCCTAACTGAAAGGGCCACCCGTCATGGCTTCTTGCTGCCATTTAAATTACAGTTGTCTTTTCTCAGATTCTTTCCCCCAGCTCTAAGGTACCACATTGCTGTTCTAGCTGAAATCATTCTGATGTATATTCACCCTTTCTTCCTTCATCCATTGTCCCCTTTCTCCTACCTTGTTCTACCTCTTCCTTATTTTTTAAACACTTGCTTTTAGCTTTTCTTCCTTTACTCATTAATTATTTCTCTTTCCAGTTTTCTTCTGGAAGTTTAGCTGTGGGGCATGAACGTATGCCAGAGAACTCCAACCACAGGAAACATGAGGTCAAAGAATGAACCATTGCTGTTGTGTATGATAGCTGTCTATCAAGTCTGTCCTGTATTATTTGGGACTATACAACCCCTTCCATCTTTTTTCAATGTTTTGATTAAGAACAGACTTCTCTAAAATACCTAGGCATACAAATTGTCATACTTTATCTATCTATCTATCTATCTATCTATCTATCTATCTATCTATCTATCTATCTATCTATCCATCCATCTATACATCCAGCTATCTATCTATATGACAAGAATTAGTATGCAATTACAAGCTGGGTTTCCATAAATGAGTTGGTATCAGATATTCATTTTTCTCATAAAAAGAAAAACATTTTATGTATCTAGGGAACTTGTGTACTACCAATGACATTTATAAAGGGTATATCTAAAGATTAAAGCTAGGTTAGAGATTACTTGGTGACTACCCTTATTTTAACTGATGATCCAGAGTTCCAAAGCTCACTACGGTTTTCAGTGGGTGAAGAGTCGATGGGGACAAAAGGAAATCAGTGCTCTCATGCTCACTCTTTTTGGTGTGTGAGAGATTTTACTTGGATGCATATTCATAAGAAGTACAAGCATATAATGCATGTTATGAGTTTGAGCTACACAAATAAGTTCCTACACTCCAATTCTCAATATTTCTTAACATCAGAATCTTGAGAAAGTTTTAGAGATTTATTCCTTTTCAATGTATGTGTATGGGTGTTTTGTATGCAAGTATGGCTATGTACCGTGTGCGTAGTGCTTGTGGAGGTCAGAAGAGGACAATGGATCCCCTGGAACTGGACTGTGGATGTTTATAAGTTGTGATGGTCACACTAAGAACTAAAGCAGTGTCCACCACTGCAAGAAAATTCAGTGCTCTTACCCGCTGAGCTTTCTCTGCAGCCCCTTAACCTCAAAGTCTTTTGTTATCATGGTACCTCTTCTTACAGTATGAGAAATGATAGTGTATTTTTTTATGGTTATCTCACAGAATTGACTTATGATAGGCATAAACAGCCCATAAAATAGTGCCATCTTAGGCCTGATGCAGGACTTCTGTGGGTCCAGGTATGAGTCTGGGACCTCCAAGGGAGTAGGCAGGAACCAGAGACCTCTGCGGGTAGGGTGTGAGTCTGGGACCACTGAAGGAGTAGGCCTGAGTCAGGACCTCTGCAGGTCTGGGTATGAATCTAGGACCTCCTAGGGAGTATGCTAGAGCCAGGGACTTTACAGGACTAGGTCCAAGCCAGGTACCTCCACAGAGCAGGTCCAGACCAGGGACATTTATGGAAACAGGTCTGAGCCAGCAACCTAGGCCAAAGCAGGCTTGAGACAGTGAACTTCACAGGAACAAGTACAAGGAAGCAACCACTGAATGAGTAGACAGGAACCAGAGACCTCTGCAGGTAGGGTGTGAGTCTGGGACCACTGAAGGAGTAGGCCTGAGACAGAACCTCTGCGGGTCCAGGTGTGAGTCTGGAACCTCCAAGGGAGACCTTTGCAGGACTGGGCCCAAGCCAGAGACCTCTGTGGGAGTGGGCCCAGACCAGGGACATTTATGAAAACGGGTCTGACACAGGGACCTAGACTGAAGCAGGCTTGAAACAGTGAACTCCATCTGAAAAATGATCATGAACCACAAATGCAAGCATAAACAGCAGAATACAAGAGATGGAAGAGAGACTCTCAAGTGCTGAAGATACAATAGAGGAAATAGACTCATCAGTCAAAGAAAACATTAAATCTAACAAAAACTTAACACAAAATATTCAGGAAATATGGGACACCATGAAAAGACCAAACCTAAGAATAATGGGTACAGTAGAAGGAAAGAAGTCCAACTCAAAAGCACAGAAAACATATTCAACAAAATCATAGAAGAAAACTTTCCCAACCTAAAGAAAGATATGCCTATAAAGATACAAGAAGCTTATAGAACACCAAATAAACAGAATCAAAAAAGTCCCCTTAACACATAATAATCAAAACACTTAACATACAGAATAAAGAAAGAATATTAAGAGCTGCAAAGGAAAAAGGCACAGTAACATATAAAGGCAGACCTATCAGAATGGAAACAATGAAAGCCAGAAGGTTCTTGTCAAGTGTTGTGCAGACATTAAGAGACCACGGATGCCAACTCAGACTGCTATACCCAGCAAAACTTTCAATCAATATAGAAGGACAAAGCAAGATATTCCATGACAGAACCAGATTTAATTAATACCTAGTCACAAACCCAGCCCTGCACAAAGTACTAGAAGGAAAACTCCAACCCAAGGAAGTTGGCTACATCCACAAAAACACAGACAATAGATGATTTCATAGCAGCAAAACTCAAAGAAGAGGAAAACACACAAAATAACTTCACCAAAAATGAAAACTAAAATAACAAGAGATATCAATCACTGGTCATTAAAATCCCTTAATATAAATGGACTCAATTCATCTATAAAAGGACACAGGTTAACAGACTGAATACAAAAACAGAATTCTTCCTTCTGTTGCATACAAGAAACATACTTCAACCTCAAAGACAGACATAGCCTCAGATTAAAGGGCTGGGGAACAATTTTCAAATCAAATGGAGTTAAGTGTAGCTATCCCAATATCTAACAAAATAGACTTCAAACTAAAATCAGTCAAAAGATTCAAATAAGGACATTTCATATTAGTCACAGGAAAAATTCATCGAGAGGAAATCTCAATACTGAACAACTATGCCCCGAATACATGGGCAACCTCGTATGTAAAAGAAACACTACTAAAACTTAAATCACATATTAAACCTCATACACTAATAGTGGAAGACTTTACCACCCCACTCTTACCAATGGACAGATCTGTCACACAGAAAATTAAGAGAGAAATAAGGGAACTAACAGATATTATGACCCAAATGGAATTAACAGACATCTATAGAGCTTTCCATCCAAACATAAAAGAATACACCTTCTTCTCAACACCTCATGGAACCTTCTCAAAAATTGTCCACAACTATGTAACAAAACAAACCTCAACAGATACAAAAAAAAAACTTGGAATAACCCCATGTATCTTATTGGATCACCATGGCTTAAATTAGAATTCAACAGCAACACTTATTCCAGAAAGCCCACAAACACATGGAAATTAAACAATGCTCCCCAGAAGCATCAATGGGTCAAGGAAGAAATTAAAGGCTTCCTAAAATTCAATGAAAATGACCACACAACATACCCAAATTTATGGGACACAATGAAAGCAGTGTTAAAAGGAAAATTCATAGCACTAAATGCCTACATAAAGAACTGGAAAAATCCCACACAAGTGAATTAACAGAACATTTGAAAACTCTACAACAAAATGAAGCAAACTCACCCAGGAGGACTAGAAATAATCAAATTGAGAGCTAAAATCAACAAAATAGAAACAAAGAAAACAATACAAAGAATCAATGAAACAGAGTGGGTTCTTTAAGAAAATCAACAAAATAGACAAACCTTTATCCAAACTAACCAAAAGGCAGAGAGAATACCCAAATTAACAAAATCAGAAATGAAAAGGGGGACATAGCAATAGACATGGAGGAAATCCAGAGAATCATCAGGTCATATTTTGAAAACCTGTACTCCACAGAACTGGAAAACTTAAAGGAAATGGACAACTTTCTGGATAAATATCACCAAAATTAAATCAAGACTAGATAAGCAAATTAAATAGACCTAAAGGAATAGAAATTTTTGCTAAAGAAATAGAAACAGCCATCAAAATTCTCCAACCAGAAAAAATCTCAGGGTTTCAGCCCAGAATTTTACAAGATTTTCAAAGAAAAACTAATACCAATACTCCTCAAATTGTTCCACACAATAGAACAGAACGAACATTGCCAAACTCTTTTTGTGAGGCTACAATTACACTGATACCCAATCCAGAGAAGATATTACTAAGAAAAAGAATTACAAACCAATCTCACTCATGAACATTGATGTAAAAATACTCAGTAGAATATTGGCAAATCAAACCCAAGAACGCATCAGAAAAATCATCCATCATGATCAAGTTGGCTTCATCTCAGAGATGTAGAAATGGTTCAACATATGAAAATCTGTCAATGAAATCCACCACATAAACAATCTAAAAAATAAAAAACACATGATCATCTCATTAAATGCTGAAGAAGTCTTTGACAAAATACAACATCCTTTCATGATAAAGGTCTTGGAGACAGAAGGGATACAAGGAACATAGCTAAACATAATAAAGGGAATATACAGCAAGGCAACAGTCAACATCAAACTAAATGGAGAGAAACCCACAGTGATCCCACTGAAATAGAACCAAGACAAGGTTGTCCACTCTCTCCATATCTATTCAATATAGTTCTTGAGGTCCTAACTACAGTAATAAAACAACAAAAGAGATCAAGGGGATACAATTCAGAAAAGAAGTCAAACTTTCACTATTTGCTGATGATATGATAGTTTACATAACTGACCCCAGAAATTCTGCCAAGGAACTTCTACAATCATAAGCACTTCAGTAATGCACAGAATAAAAGATTAACTCAAAAAATTCAGTAACCCTCCATTATACAGATGAAAATTGGGCTGAGAAAAAAAATCAGAGAAACATCACCCTTCATAATAGCCACAATGTCATAAAATATCTCTGAGTAACTTTAACCAAACAAGAGGGAGACCTATATGACAAGAACTTTAAATCTTTAAAGGAGGAAATTGAAGAAGACACCAGAAAGTGGAAAGATCTCCCATGCTCTTGGGTAAAAAGAATTAACATAGTAAAATTGGCAATTTTTCCAAAAGCAATATACAGATTCATTGCAATGCCCGGCAAAATTCCGGCAAAATCCTTCACAGACCTTGAAAGAACAATACTCAACCTCATATGGAAAAACAAAAAACCCAGGATAGCCAAAACTATCCTGCACAATAAAAGAACTTCTGGAGGCATAACAATCCCTGACTTCAAACTCTACTACAGAGCTACAGTACTGAAAACAGCCTGGTATTGCCATAAAAGCAGACAGGAGGACCAATGGAACCAAATCAAAGACCCAGATATTAATCTACACACCTATGAACACCTGATTTTTGCCAAAGAAGCAAAAAATATAAAATAGAAAAAGAAAGCACATTTAACAAATGGTGCTAACATGACTAAATATCAACAAGTAGAAAAATGAAAATAGATTCCTATCTATCACCATGCACTAAACTCAAGTTCAAATGGATCAAAGACCTTAACATAAAGGCAACCACAATGAACCTCACAGAAGAGAAAGAGGGAAGTACACTTGAACACATTGACACAGGAGACCACTTCCTAAATATAACCACAATAGCACAGACACTGAGAAAAATAAGTAATAAATGGGGCCCCCTGAAATTGAAAAGCTTATGTAAAGCAAAGAACATGGTCAACAAGACAAAGCATCAGCCTACAGAATGGGAAAAGATCTTCACCAACCCCACATCCAACAGAGGACTGTTCTCCAAAGTATATAAAACCCAAGAAATTGGTCATCAAAAGAACAAATAATCCAATAAAAAAAATAGAGTACAGACCTAAACAGAGAACTCTCAACAGAGGAATCTAAAAAGGCTGAAAGACACTTAAGGAAATGCTCAACATCCTTAGCCATTAGAAAAATGCAAATTAAAACAACTCTGAAATTCCATCTTAAGAATGGCCAAGATCAAAAACACTGATGACAGCTTATGCTGGAGAGGATGTGGGGTAAAGGCAACACTCCTGAATTGCTAGTGGAAGTGAAAGCTGGAACAGCCCCTTTGGATATCAGTGTGGCGATTTCTCAGAAAATTAGGAAACAACCTTCCTCGAGACCCAGCAATACCACTTTTGGGTATCTATCCAAAAGGATGCTCAACCATGCCACAAGGACATGTGCTCAACTATGTTCCTAGCAGCATTGTTTGTCATAGCCAGAACTTGGAAACAACCTAAATACCCCTTGACTGAAGAATGGATAAGGAAAATGTGGTACATTTACACAATGGGGTACTACAGAGCAGAAAAAAAATGGCATCTTGAAATTTGCAGGCAAATGGATCTAGAAAATATCATATTGAGTGAAGTAACCCTGACCCAGAATTAGAAATATCATATGTACTCACTCATAAGTGTCTTTTAGATATAAAGCAAAGAACACCAACCTACAATTCACAATTCCAGAGAACCTAGACAACAATGAGAACCGAAAAAGAGACATAAATGGAACTAATCTACATGGGAAGCAGAAAAAGACAAGATCTCCTGAATAATTTGGAAGCATGGGGACCATGGGAGAGAGTTGTAGGGGAGGGGAGAGAAAAGGAGGGGAGCAGAGAAAAATGTATAGCTCAATAAAATAAAAATTTAAAAATGATTCAGCTATAGCTACTAAAGAAAGGGAATAGACAATGGATGTTTGGATTGTTAGTGATGCTCCAGGATGTGGTGCTTAGTTTTAACTGTTGATTTGACATAATCTAGAATCACCTGGAAAGACAGTCTCAATGAGGAATTGTCTGGGTGCTCTGGAAAGAGGGAGTTTATCTTGATTACATTAAGTGAGGCAGGAAGACCTCACCTGCTATGGGAGCACTGTTTCCGGGTTTGGGTCTCACCCTGTGTAATAGTGGAGAAGGTGCAGTGAGCACTAGCATTTGTTCATTGACCCCCTCTGCTCTTAACCGTGAATGTTACCCCTGCTTGCCTTGATTTCTGCATAGTGATGGAATATAGCCTGTAATCTGAGCCAAATACATCCTTCCTCCTTCCCCCCCCCCCAAAAAAAAAAGATAGTGCCACCTTGCAGGAGATGCCGGCCTAATCATAAAGAGATCCCTCTCGTTGTATTTGTCTTTGGTGAGGTCAAAGGTACACATCAGAATCCATGTCTTTACAGAAATGGAGACAAAGCTTGGGTGGAATAGGCAGTGAATAGGAGGAAGGCAATAGGCAGTGAATCCCAAGGACAGTAAGTAGCAAAGGGGAGCGATCCAGGATGAAAATGTCAGCCCTAAGGGTCCTGTAGCACAGTCTTCTTATGAAGGCCCCTGTCTTCTAGGCCCAGAACAGTGTCAGTTAAAGCTGGACATTTTGGCCTCTGTCATACTCTACAGAGGATTATCTCAAGAGTCACTTACCTCAGGTTGTGATTTTGTTGACTTCAATCAGGCTATGTTTTCTTTTCTTCTAAAAATGGTAATTCCCGTGACCAGAGTGTTAGCTCGGTGGTTAGGAGTGTTTGCTGCTCTTGCAGAGGACTGGAATTCAGTTCCCAGCTCCAATCACCAGGTGGTTGACAATTGCCAGCAACTCTAGGTCTAAGGCATTTGATGCCTTCTATGGGTCTCAGGTGTTGCACACAGGTCTGCAGGCATGTACATATACACAGAAATAAAAAAAACACAATAAATCTGTAAAGATCACCATCATAATATTGATCTTACTATGTGTGCCGGGGGGCATTTTCTTTGTCCTATAATAATTATAGTGCACCTTTCTGTGGGCTTCATTGTCTTCCATTTACTAACCTAACTTCCTACTCTTTCATTAAACCCTTCTGTTTATTCCCGGGATTTACAGCAGACGACTAAAGAAGCTCTTCTGTTTTTCTTTCCTGTGTTCCCTTTTCTGAAGTCTCCTTGGAGTATTCACGGCAGCTCCTATTTTTACTTCCTACTTTTCCTCTCACCCGCTGTTCGTTCTTAAGCATGCTCATCGATAAACTGCTCACGGGCTCAGCCACCAGAGCGATCTCTATGCTGTGCACCAACCTTTCCTGCCCTTTCTCTCCTATGGAGGTTCCTCATGAAGCATCCTTTGTAGTTATCCTGTTTGGATCTCATCAGGACTTTCAAGAATGAAGTTGAATAAAACATTGGAGACTAAGAGATACTGTGTTCTAAATGAACTTTGTTTTAAAACTCAATCTCCAATGCTTTCACTCACTGACCAAGTTAGAACTTGACTCACAGGCAGCACAATCCTGAACAACCTAGATTGTAGCAGGAGTACCTCAGTGTTAACGCTATAGGACCTTTCATCAGTGTTATGGGTACAGAATTACCTTTCAACTTTAAAGTCAGTGAAATATTATTTTTCACAGGATATTATCCTCAAAAACACTAGCTTCACTTGTGGACTGTAGTGTTAGCTCTGCCATTAATCTTGCAAATTTGGCCCATGGTTAATTTCAGTGTAGAGTGAGTGCTTTTTTGTGTTTGTTTGCTTGTTTTTGCATTCTTTTTCATAAATTATTTTTTTTATTTATTTTACATCCTGATTGCAGTTTCCCCTCCCTCCTCTCTCCATCCCCCCTCCCCTCCATACACTACACCCATCTATTCCCCATCTATCTCCATTCAGAAAGGGACAGGCCTTCCATGGGAGTCAACAAAGCATGGCCCATCAAGTTGAGGCAGGACCAAGCTCTTCCCCCTGCATCAAGGCTGTGCAAGGCAACCCAGCATGTGGAATATATTCCCAAAAGCCAGTTTAAGTGGCAGAGACAGGTCCTGATTCCCCAGTTAAGGAGCCTCTCAAACAGACAAAGCTATACAATTATCACACACAGGCAGAGGGCCTAGGTCAGTCCCATGCAGGCTCCCCAGCTGTCAGTCCAAAGTCCATGAGCTTTCCTGAGCTCAGGTCAGCTGTCTCTGTTGGTTCCATTGTGGTGACCTGAGCCCCCAGGCTCATATAATCCCTCCTCCCTGTCGTCACCGTGACTCTCAGAGCTCCTCCCAGTGCTTGGCTGTGGATTTCTGCATCTGCTTCCATCAGTTACAGGATGAAGGCTCTCTAATGACAATTAGCTTAGTAACCAATCTGATCCCAGGAGATGACCAGATCAGGTACCCTCTCCACTATTGCTGGGAGCCTTAGCTAGGGTCATTCCTGTGGATTCCTGGGAGTTTCCTTGGCACCCGATTTTTCCCTAACCCTGAAATGTTCCCCCAGCCCATCAAGACTTCTCTTTCATTACGCACCCCCTTCTGATCCCTAGTGTTCCCACCCCAACCCCTACCCTCAGTTTGCCCAGGAGATCTCTTCTCCTTCCCCTTCCCAGGGAAATCCATACCACTCTCTTTGGGCCCTCTTTGTTACTTAGAATCTCTGGGGCTACAGATTATAGCCTGGTTATTCTTTATTTTATACCTAATATCCACTTATGAGTAAATACACACCATGCTGATCTTTCTGGGTTTGGGTTACCTCACTCAGGATGATTTTTTTCTAGTTCTATCTATTTGCCTGCAAATTTCATGATATCATTGTTTTTTTTATTTACATTCATTTAATACCCCATTGTATAAATGTATCACTACATTTTCTTTATCCATTCTTCAGTTGAAGGGCATCAAGGTTTTTCCAGGCTCTGTCTATTACAAGCAATGTTGCTATGAACATAGTTGAGCAAGTGTCCTTGTGATATGATTGAGCATCCTCTGGGTATGTGTCCAAGATTGTTGTAGCTGGGTCTTGAAGTAGATTGATTACAAATTTTCTGAAAAATCATCACATCAGTTTTAGAAACAGCCATTTCCAAAGTGGCTGTACAAGTTTGCACTCTTACCAACAGTGGAGGAGTGGTCCTATTACGCCACATCCTCTCCAACGTAAGTTGCCATTAGTAATTTTGATCTAAGCCGTTCTGATGGGTATTAAGATAGCATCTCAGATTTGTTTTGATTTGCATTTCGCTGATGACTAAAGATGTTGAACAAATCTTTAAGTGTTTCTCAGCCATTTGTGAGTCTTCTGTTGAGAATTCTCTGTGTAGATCTCGGCCCCATTATTAAATTGGATTATTAGGTATTTTGATGTCTGGTTGCTTGAGTATATATTTTAGAGATCAACCCTCTGTCAGATGTAGGGTTGGTGAAAACATTTTCCTATTCTTTAGGCTGCCATTTGTCTTAGTGATAGTATCTTTTGCCTTACATAAGCTTTTCAGTATCTGAAAGTTCCATTTATTAGTTGTCAATCTCAGTGTCTATGCTACTAGTGTTATATTTAGGCAGTGGAATCCTGTACTAATGAGTTCAAGGATACGTTCCACTTTCTCTTCTATCAGGATCAGTGTAACTGAAGTTATGCTGAGGTCTTTGATCTACTTGGACTTGAGTTTTATGTAGTGTGATAGATATGGATCTATTTGCATTCTTCCATTATGCCAACATCCAGTTATGCCAGCACCCTTTGTTGAAGATGCTTCTATTTTCTGTTTTATAATTTTGGCTTCTTTGTCAAAACCAGATGTTCACAGGTGTGTGGATTTGTGTCAAGGTCTTTGATTCAATTCCATCGATCCATCTGTTTGTTTTTATGCCAATACCATGCTGTTTTTTTAATAATATATATAAGTCTATTGTTAAGTTTGAAGTCAGGGATTGTGATAACTCTGGAGGTTCCTTTATTGTACAATATTGTTTTAACTATCCTGGGATTTTTGTTTTTCCATATGAAGTTGAGTATCATTCTTTTGAGGTCTGTGAAGAATCATGTTGGAATTTTGATGGGGATTGTGTTGAATCTGAAGATTGCTTTTGGTAACATTGCCATTTTTACTATGTTGATTCTACAGATCCAAGAGCATGGAAGACCTTTCCATTTTCTGACATCTTCTCCAATTTCTTTCTTCAAAGACTTAAAGTTCTTGCCATACAGGTCTTTCACATGTTTGCTTAGAGTTACACCAAGATATTCTGTATTATTTGAGGCTATTTTAAAAGACATGTTTCCCTGATTTCTCAGCCAGTTTATCATTTGTATATAGGAGGGCTACTGATTTTTTTGAGTTAATCTTGTAACAAGTCATATCACTAGAGGAGCTTGTAAGCAGGAGGAGTCAGCAAATGCTTTTCTATCGCAGTGGCTTAGGCCTTGTTTCCAGGGGGCATAGTCCTCAAGTGACTGCTACATTTCTTCATGAAGTTTTATGAGTTTTTCTACTGAGAGAATCTATTTTAATTAATTTTAACTTTCAGAGTGCAGCCTCTTTGTCTTCTTGTGTATTTTTTTAATTATTAGAGTTAACTGCTTCTTTCTAGACTAATATGCTCTGGAGCTTTGGGGAGAATACTCTTTAAAAACTGACTCATTCTCTTTCATATACTAACTTAAAAATATTCTTGCTGTCTCAGCACTTTAGAATATAGTCACACCATCTAGCAAGCAGAATGACCTGTGGCTCCATGTATTATCTTGGAATTGGTTTAACTTGCTGATGTTCCTAAAAGGTAGATCACTAGCTAATTCAACGTTTTAGGGGAAAGTACTGAAGTATGGTCTGCTTTAATTAAGTTATTCGTGGCATCAAATTAGTTGCTTAAATAGAAATATATTTTTAGTTCCTGTGTTTCATTTGGTAATGACAATGCCAGTAGTCATTTGCTGTAGATATATTTGTATGTATTTTATGTGTACACACACACACATATAACACAATATGTATGAGAGAATATCAGGTATTTGATGAAATACTTTTGCAAGTATAAAGCCTCCATAAGGACATTTTCAGATAAAACAAAATTTAGAAAGCTGAAAGCAACAACTCTCTACTACAGAATATCTTTCAGAAGGAAGAAAAGTGATCCCAGAAAGAAAGAGTTGAAAAGAGAGTAAAATGGCTGCACACAGTGGGACATCCCTTGGATCCCAGCACTGGGATCAGTAAGTGGATCTCTGTGAGTCTGAGGCCAATCTGGTTTATATAGTAAGTTCCAGGCCAGCCATCGCTACACAGTGAGACCCGATCTAAAAAAAAAAAAGACTAACAACAAACCAAAACAAGCATAAACAAACAAACAAGTAAGAAAAATAAGAACTATTACATTATAACAATTCAAGAGTATATGAAACAGCATAAAGACAAATAAATTGCAGATGGAAAAATTAATGCACAAAATCATAGATATAACCACATGTAAATAATAGGAGGAAGCATTTAAAGATAAAGAATTCAGGAACACACTTATTATTGAAGGAAGATAAAGATGTTACATTGAAAGCTTAAATTAAAGATGCAAACTAAAACTTCTACGGTATCCATGAAAGAAAGAAGGTTGAGAGGGGGAATAAAGGAGACAAGGACAGAGGGAACAGGAAGAAAGGCTGTATGGAAATACAGAAAATAAAGGAGAAAGACACAGCAAAGTGAATTTAATCAATCTAAAAAGACACAAAAGAAAAAATGTAGAAGTCCAACTGTAGAATATCTGACTACTAACAACAAACTTAATGAACTTATTTCTCAATTAAAGCTAAGATTCCCAGAATGAATATATGAACAAACGAGATAGAATTTTAAAACACGCTGTTAGAAATGAATGGATATACTGCTTGTTCTCCCCCAAGAAGTCTAGTTCACCAGGAAGTTATGAAAGTTGTAATCACCCCACCCTGGAAGACACAGGACCAAAACAGTCCATCTGCAGGGGCTCGGCAAGCTTTAGAAACAGGAGCAAGTAAAGGACACTACACTCACAGCTCTGTTCCAATCATTCTGCTTTGAAAAATGAATGGGTACAGTGGTGTTCCAATAATGTTTTATTAACAAAGGGAGTCAGTTAACCAATTTAATTATTGGCTCTTGATTAATGGCTCTTGGTTTGCCAAGCACTTCCACAAAGATTGACATTAGGAAATGAGAAAAATTGGAATAAATAGACTACTTGTAAAAAAAATAAACAACAAAAAGACAGTCTAGAATACATATAAAGAATAGAAAAGAAGCACAGGGATAAGCTAAAAGCAATGATCCATAAAAAAGAAAAGTTCTGTAAACAACACTAAAACTGGTTAATTTGAAGGTAGTTTTTCATGGACCTCTAAATCCATAAGTTTAGGTGAAGATCGCGGTGTCAGCTACCTTTATTTAGGAGTTACCAAGGACAAAGCCAGTGACATTGGGCTAAACGTGAACAGCTGACTGTGATGTGAACAGCCAAGGGCAAAGAGGATGTACCACAGGCAACTTCAAAGAACATTACAAGCTCTTTTTCAAACCTGAAAGCAAAAAGCAAAAGATAATCCATTTCAGGTGTGTATGCGAAGGCATGTTGTGGAGATCTCTCTCTCTCTCTCTCTCTCTCTCTCTCTCTCTCTCTCTCTCTCTGTGTGTGTGTGTGGGGGGGGTGTGTG
>NW_004949096.1:25039183-25067367 GCF_000317375.1 Microtus ochrogaster
TTCTCCTTCTTCTACTCCAATTGGGTGCTGCCTACATGGATGGAGTGACTATAAGACATTTAATTTGTTAGGTGAAAGCTTGATCTAAAATTCTGAAATCATTTAAACAGAAGAAAATCTATTTACCCAGAATTTCAGAAGACATAATTTATTAGTCTGCCAGGTCTGCCATAACAAAATACTTCAAACTAGGGTGGGGGGGCTAAATGGCAGAATTGCTTTTCTCACAGGTCCAGAGACTGTCGGGGATCATGCCCATGGTCGTCCACCAGGTCCAGAGACTGTCCAGTACCATGCCCATGGTCTCCCACCAGGCCTCCATTCTTATCTTGATGTGACCATCTTGTTATTATGACTTCACATAGCCTTGTTCTCTGTATACTCAACTCTTTGATGTATCTCCTCTTTTTTCCTTAAGGCCAACATTACCATTGGATCACAACTCTACCCTTAGGGCCTCGTTTAACCTTAATTATGTCTTTAAAGTCCCATATTGCCATTTAGAGCTTAATTTATCTTAGTGGTCTATGGGGGGTATACAATTCAGTTCATAACGTAAAAATATTGAACATGGCTCCACTACACACCAGAAGGACACTCTTGGGCAGCTGATTTGACCTCTTCTCCTGTATTATTTATCTGAATATGAAGGTCAAAGTATTAAAAGGTAACCATCTGACTTCCGTGTTTATCAGAACCGCCCACTGTGCCGATGAACCCTGAGCGTGGCTGAGCCTGTCCCTGGAGTGTCTGCTCCTATGGACTCATCTGGATGAGACTGTGTTTGAGAAGCTTCTAGGTGGTGGTGACACTGTTGCCTGGAAAACCACACTTCAGAGAGCCTTTGGAATAAAATGATCTGTAGACGTTTTGCAGCATATTTATTCTGTGATAATTCTGTTCTCATCAAAGGTTCCTCATTTGAATCATGGCTTTGAAGGTGACCTGAGAATCTGTCTTTTCAGTTCTTCTAAAGAGTGTACATAACTGTAGTGAAATTTCATTTGTATTTTAATAAATAAAACTTGCTGAAGATCAAAGAGTAAAACAGCCCCACTGGTCAGCCTTACAGACCAGGTAGTGGTGACACACACCTTTAATCCCAGTAGCCACACTAGGTTGCCATAAAAACCAGGCGGTAGTGGTGCACGCCTTTAATCCCAACCCTATAGAGGAATATAAGACAGGAGGAGACAGTTCTTACACAGTCTCATTCTGAGATTCTTGGAGGCAGGATTGCCATTTTGGACTGAGATAGAGGTAACAGCCAATGACTGGCGGTTTTGCTTTTCTCACCTTCAGGTTGAACCCCAATATCTGTATCTGGGTTTTTATTAGACATGCTACACATAACAGACACAATTTGGATGCCGGTGTATGAATGTATGTGTCAATAATCATTGAGGATGAATGCGATACACTGAAGCCCAATAGTGCCAGAGGGAGCCACGGTTGCAAAGAGCTGGTGTCAGAGTCCCAGTTGTCCTGAGAAGGCACCGTCAGAGATTATTTCTTTCCAATTTGCATCTGCAACCTGCAGCAGTTCAAACCCATCTAGTTCATTACCATTGGTCCAAAAAGGCAGAAAAGGTTTAGACCACAAAGCAGCTGTAAGTCATTTCTAAACCAGAGTTAGCAGTTTTCCAACAAAGGCAACTGAGCTCCAAGTAAGACCTGCTGAAAAGTCACACAGCATGTTAAAGGCAAGCCCGTTTAAACTCAGTGTCCGTCTGGCCAGTCCAGGTGCTCCATGCCTGCTCAGTCTAATAAATGAACAGTTCAGCAGGGGAGTAAGAGAATCATGTGGGAGGGGGTGGTCAGGAGCCCTTCTTGCTAGCAGAGGCAGCAGGCCATGCCCAGCAGCTGTGGTAGGGTGCATGCGTTGGCATTTAGGATGGCAGCATATGCCACATTAAGTGTGCCTGCTGGGAGTCTGCACTGACTTCTGTCCCCCGCCATCTGCAAGTTTCCATAGAGTATTTATAGAAGCAGCAATTTGTTGCATTGCCTTAAAACTCAGTGTTTATGAATTAAGAATAAGATAGATTATGTAAGTTATACTCATAAGAGGAACTCATACCTGTGGGAAAAGTGAGATGTACTTGCTCCCAGATGAGTAGAGATTTTGTGCTCGTGTCTCAGACTGAGGAGACATTGCTTGATGTCATTTCCCTTTACATACTGCTAGATAAGTGGGCATACCTTTATTGAATTTCAGGATTATAATAATAAGTAGTTTCTAGAATTCCCCCTCCCTTACTCAAAAAAAAAAATCAGTCTCAAGAAAAGCAAGCCTCTAGTTTCCTGTACACAACAGTACCTGGGGATCGTCCTTAGTATTCTAAAGTCTTGTCTGTTCCTGTCACTTTCCTCTTTTAGAATCTGTTCTCCCTTCATATTCAAACCCAGAAGAAAGGCACTTCTGTTTAAAATGTCATGATTTTAATTTTTGAAAAATGTATTCTAGCTGTGTGAATCAATACTTCAGATTTCTAGCGCTGTTGAAAGGCAGCCTCAGAACTATTCCCAAAGGACAATACCACTTCTTATTAGTATGAATTCACTACCACCGTTGCCTAAACTTGGCCTCTTTGGCCTTTCCTGGTGTTAAAGAAAAATCTACACCATGTGTTGAGACACCGATGGATTCTTGATGGGTAGAAATATTAGGCTTTGAAAAAAATTAGAGTTGATTGCTTATCATGGTCTGTCTTACTCCAGCTAAAGCAGAAATGAACATCCATAACTATGCTACTTTTTGATCCATGAAAATGAGAACTTGAATCCGGGGTCTCTAATTTCATACTTCCCATTATTGAAAATAGCTCACCATTAATCTGATGCGTAGAGCTCTGATTGCTGGAGCACAGTGTGTTACTGCGTTGTTAAGGCATGTGTTTGGAGAATTTGTCTTCTCTGAAGTGCAGTCCTCTCAGAGGTCTGAGTCTCTATTAAGGAGAAAAAAGCTTTCCCCACAAGCTCTTCACTTCCCCAGCTTGCCCTTCAAAGATAAAAAAAAACCCCTCATCTTCTATCCCCCTTCCCCATTCTAACAAACACCCCACTTTGTGTCTCTATCTGAACTGTCTCTTTGTCACACCTTCTGTGGGATCACACAGGAGCATTTATTTTGGGCTGTTCTGTCACTATTTTATGCCCCCTCCATCCTCAGCTTGACTTTTCTGATTCTCTCACCTCCCTACCTTTTTAATTCCCCTACCCTTTCCATCTTCAGGGTGACTTATGAACACCCTCCAATTTCTCACTCTTAGAACAGCAGGTTTTTGTTATCAGCGGGGGAAAAAGCATGTTCTCCCCTTTAGAGTTATTTCTTGTCTCCTATCTTGGCATTTTCAAAATTGTTTGCCATTTATCGTTTTACTTCGTTCCCACTGTTTTGATTCGGATTTTCAGATGTATTAAGAACAGGGTGAGAAAGATGTTCTCAATGGTATAGCTACTGATAACTTTACCAAAGTCTAGGAAAGGGTCCCAACCCATATTCATGCGAACAGTCCTAATTAAATTCAGAGTGTCACTAAACAAGAAAAAAAAAGTTTAAAAATTGACAGGAAAGTAGGGGAAGACTTTAGGCAAGAAAGGGGGCTTTGAGGGAATGTGAGGGCATGAGTGGGTAATGGGGAGAGGGTGAAATGATGAAAATACATTATACACATAGATGAAATTGTCAAAGAATAATCGGTTTGTATAGACATACAGGAAGAAATATGGCTGGGTGGAGAGAGGAATATAAGGCAGGAGGAGACATGAGGTCGGCCCTGTTTGGCTGAGGAGTTAGCAAGGTAAGAGACTCTCTGATCTTTCAACAAGCTTTATTTGTTAGAGTACAAACAATGTATCACCACAGTCAACTTGATACAAGCCAGAGTTATTTGGGAAGAACAATCTCGATTGAGAAAATATCTCTACCAGATTGTCATAGGCAAGTGTGTAGGGTGTGTGTGTATGTGTGTGTGTGTGTGTGTGTGTGTGTGTGTGTGTGTGAATTTTGATTAGTGATTGATAAAGAAAGCCCCAGCTCAGTGTGGGTGGTGCCACTCCTGGTCAGGTGGTCCTGGGCTATATAAGAACACAAATGAAGTGTATCATGGAGGGCAAGCCAGTAGCCTAGTAACAGCTTTCTTCCAAGGCTCTGCTTCAGTTCCTGCCTCCATGTTCTTGCTTAAGTTCTTCCTGTGGCTGCCCTCAGTGAGAAACTGTGATGTGAAAGTGTAAGCAAAATAAATTCTTCTCTCCCAAAAAAAAAATAAAAAATAAATAAAAATAAAAACCAGCATAGAACAGAGTCGGAGAAGTCCCATCACTAGAATAGAGGCAGACTTGTTGCTACGCCTGATTACTTAGCTCATTACAAATAGCTCTGCAACTTTAGTGATTCCAAAAGACCTTGTGCATTTTCCCTACACAGTGATAATTCTTGATGTCTTCTAGCCTTGGAGAAGTGACTGGTGGAATGGAGAGAGGTTAGAAAGATCTTGAAAGACGGCGGCTTCCAGCAATCTTCGTTTAGACTGAGAAAATTCTCTGCCAGAGAAATCTGGAAATGTGTCACAAGCTTAAATTCAAAAACATGCATTCACTTGCTGGAGCTTTTATTGTTGTATTTTACAAAGCGGGATGAATTGCAGAGTGATGAGCGACTTCCTGTCTGCACAACCAAAGGGAACGAGAGCTCACTGCCCTTAGTAATGCTACACTGAGACAGAGATCCAGATGGTAACTTCAATAGAGTCCGTGCCTGACACAAAGCCTGCGGAAGGATTCCACAGGGGTATTTTTGGTAATATGGAGTGAAGTGATGAAAATGATTTCTCCCTAAAAATCTCCCAACCACTTCAAAACTAAAATTAGGAAATTTGGATATGACCTGAGTGTATCCACAAGAGTGAATACTTTCCAATAGTTTTCTCTTCTCCTTTATTTATTTCATATATTAATTTTAAAAGGATGTTTTTTCCAAAAGAAATTCTGCACTCATCTTAGTCTTTGTAGAAAAAAAAGGTGGGTTCACTTTTCCAAGAAGAATATTTGGCTGTTCGTTATTATGCTCCCACGTTTCCCCAAATGTTTCCTATGGCCTCTAACTTCAAAGACTTACTTGTGCTTAAGACGTGATCACAGAGATATGCACGATTTGCAGGTGGTTTATCTAGTCAACCACTTTCTATTTATAAAAGCAGCGACTACTGCTTCTCCAACTATCTCACTCAAACTGGGCTGAGGGAGTGATTTAGCATAAACAATGGAGAGAGCCAAGACCAGCAAACTCGCGTCTGATATGTAAAGCTGAAAAGGCCTGAGCGTAGGCACCATTGCTCATGCATGGTGGCGGAGTCTGATCCTCAAGCTTAGCTTAGATGTTCACTACTGAAGCCTGCCTTCTTAATCCTGCTGTACTGTGGAGGTGGGAAAGAGGTGAAGTAGATTTGACAAGTTCACTCAACTGCTTGGTAGCAAAATTAGAACCAGAAGTCGGGTTTCCTAATATCTTTCTAGTCTGCTCTTTCGTTTCCTTGCAAGTTTAATATGAAGTAGCAGAGTGATGTAGTTGCCAGAATTTATATTGCAAGCTAAGATAAAAGAAAAACAGAGCCAAAGGTAAGCAATCAGCTTGTGCATTCAATAAATATAGACTGGCCAGTCTGTGCCAAGCACAGTCTGTGACACAGCAGTAAATATGTCTGTCGGGTGCCATTGCACACCTAGTCTGTGATTTCAAATAGCCGTTGGTTTTGAGGAGGAAGTTGGTTGAGAAAGGGTCTCCCTGGACATCCCAGGCTGGCTTCAAACTCATGAACCTCCCATCTAGCCACCCAAGCATTGGGATTATAGGCATGAGCCACCACAACTGAGTTTTTTTCATTTGAAATGTTTCCTGAGAAAAAGGCTTGTCTTGTGAGGTGGTATGCTTAGTTCTGTGTCTAGGCAGGGAATGGAGGTTTGTATGAGATGGCCTCTTACATCTCCTGGGAGAGCCTTCTTTGACTGTCTGTATGATAGGGTTGCAGTAGATTGCATGTGTCCTGAACCAGCGACAGGCTCCCTTTAGAGGTCCTTGGACATTGTGGTGTATCAAGCATGAGACTAGCTGTGTTTGGAAGTGCTGGGAAGGGAAGGGATCCAGCTATGGAGTGCTTGTACTTCACTATACTGGCCACCCAGGACTCAAGAAAAAATACAGACAGGTTTTTTTTTTTTTTTAATTCTGAATCTGTCTTAAAGGACAAATTTTTATGCTCTGCTTTTAAAAGTTCAAAAATTGTAGATATTCCCAAATGAAAGTCTGTTATCTTTCAGTCTTCCTGTACAGCAATGTGGTGAGCATTCTCCTGATATTTTCCCCATGATTGTATCAACACATGGCACTTCTTAATAAAAGTATAATTAGTTTTAGTTAGAAACATTGTTTTCTTTTTTGAATATAATTATCATAAAATACTCTTAGATCACTTTCAGCATGTGGATCCAACTATTTGTGCATTCTTATTTTGGAGCTTTCAAAAAAATTGAAAAAAAATACATATGAAATAGGTAGCCTAGAAATATTGGGGGGAAAAAAACTAAGAAAAATTTAGGTGTGTCTTGAGTGTATAAAACATCTGTAGGCATAAAGCAAATGTCTACAAAGATAAGAAATTGGAGATACTATATAAAGTTAAAATTTATCAATGCATATGCTTATAGCATCCACTCACAGATGAGACAAATTTGAACAAATTTAACAGTGCAATCTGAGTTAGCTGTAGTGACACTGTGGCGCTGTGACCAGTTCCGGCCATCTTTTGCTGTGTGGTCCTCACAGCGTTTGCGAGCTTTTTTCAAATGTGGTGATGCTGATCATCATGTCTGCACTGCCTTCTGCAGTAAGATGCAAATGACAGTGAGAAGTCATCTCTTACTCTTGTGGTTTTCGCCATATGGAATACATATAATATAGGAAAGATGTTAATCAACTGCTCATGTTATTTTTTTTTATTGAGAAAAGATAAAAAAAACAAGTTTCTGCCTCCTCCCAGCCTCCCACCTCCCTCCCTATCCTCCCACCCTTCTCCCCCTCCTCCCACCCTTCTCCCCCTCCCTCTCCAGTCCAAAGAGCAGTCAGGGTGCCCTGCCCTGTGGTAAGTCTTAGGTCCTCCCCCCTCCATCCATATCTTGGAAGGTGAACATCCAAACTGGCTAGGCGCCCACAAAGCCAGAAAATTAAGTAGGATCAAAACCCCTTGCCATTGTCCTTGGCTTCTCATCAGCCCTCATTGTTCGCCATGTTCAGAGAGTCCAGTTTCATCCCGTGCTTTTTCAGTCACAGTCCAGCTGGCCCTGGTGAGCTCCCAGTAGATCAGATCCACTGTCTCAGTGGGTGGGTGCACCCCTCGTGGTCCCGACTTCTTTGCTCAGGTTCTCCCTCCTTCTCCTCCTCACTGGGACCTTGAGAGCTCAGTCCAGTGCTCCAGTGTGGGTCTCTGTCTCTATCTCCATCCATCACCAGGTGAAGGTTCTATGGTGATATGCAAGATATTCGTTAGTATTGCTATAGGATAGGCTCATTACAGGTTCCCTATCCTCAGCTGCCCAAGGAACTAACTGGGAACATCGCCTTGGGCTCCTGGGAGCCACTCTAGGTTCAAGTCTCTTGCCAACCCTAAGGTGGCTCCCTTATCTAAGAATTGTGCTTACGTGCTCCCCTATCCAACCTTCCTTTATCCCAATCATCCTTTTTCCCCAAGTTCCCTCCATCCTCCCCTTCTCCCTTTTCTCTCCCCATTTCCCCTTACCCCATCCCATCCCACCCCCAAGATCCCAATTCTCCCCCCGGCAACTTTGTCTACTTACCATAGCCAAAAGGATAACTATATGTTTTTCTTTGGGTTCACCTTCTTACTTAGCTTCTTTAGGTTCACCAATTGTAGACTCCGTGACCCTTATTTATGGCTAGAAACCAATTATGAGTGAGTACATCCCATGTTCATCTTTTTGGGTCTGGGGTTATCTCACTCAAGATAGTGTTTTCTATTTCCATCCATTTGCATGCAAAATTCGAGAAGTCATTGTTTTTTACCGCAGCGTAGTACTCTAATGTGTATATATTCCACACTTTCTTCATCCATTCTTCCATTGAAGGGCATCTAGATTGTTTCTAGGTTCTGGCTATTACAAATAATACTGCTATGAACATACCACTCCTGGGAATATACCCAAGAGATGCCCTATCAAACGACAACTGCTCATGTTATTAATAAGGCCTTTGACCAAAAGTGTCTGTGAGAACTGATACTAGGGTTGGGAACCAAGAGTTCTATGTAGAGTTTTTATTCTGTGAATAAACTCTTATTTTATTCTATGAATACAAATTCTTATGCCTAACCTTGGTGTGGTTAAAGACCCAACTTTGTTTTTCCACGTTACTGTACGTAGTTGTTTTTCCTTAGTAGGGATTGAACCCAGGGCTCCATGCACATTCGGCTTGGGCTCTACCACAGAGATACAACTTCAGCTTAGGGAATACATGTTTTAAAACTGTTACACAGTGTTTTGTTGAGTGCATGTATTTGGTTTTAAACAACCGTTTTTGGTTTTTGTATTTCTAAAGCAACAATGCTAGATCAACTTTTAATGGATTGTAACCTTTGTGTTTACAAGCTAGAGATGACATGATGTTTAGATATGAGAGTGCACAAAGGTGGGGGGCAGGGGAGAGAAGGACCTAGCTGAGGGGGCTTCTGTATTTAGAAAGTATCTCACAAAATGAGGTTGTGATTTCACCACAGAACACATGTGGCAGTTGGGTCCCACATGCTGACGTCAGTGCTTTACAGCAATACTATGGAAACTAAGGGGGTAATCCTTGATCTCCAATGATTTCCTTGACTTCTCAGATGAATCTTGAACCACAATCATGACAGTATCCAGTGATACTGCCATGGAGCATTTGGTGGGGAGGAGGAGGGTGGCTTTACATCCACTTCCCGTTTGGGGGCACATATTGCAATTAGAAATTCTGCTGATATAGCAAAATGGGAGGCAGAGTTGCCCCCTACTCTCCTTTTGTAAATGCATAAGAAGATGTGCAGCCAGATCATTCTGTTTGCTTGATTTGTTAAGTTCCTAAAAGCACACTACAGAATAGATTAATGTTGTTGATTTCTTTTGTTCATAGGATTTACTCTGTAGAACAGTATATTGTTTACAAAGGAGAATAAGCATAAAATACAGAGTTTCTCTATTATTCCCCTCCCACCCACAGTTTCTAGTTATTAATATGATGGATTTGTTCCAGTAATCAGTATTCAAATATAATTATCAACTACTGATCAAAGTTTATTTAGATTTGCTTAGCTTTTAAAGAATGTCCATTTTCTGTCCTGAGATATATCAAAAGCATCAAATCAATTCACTGTGTTTGTTTTTGTTTTTTAAATTATTTATTTATTTATTTTATTGGCAATAGACTCTTCTCTCACACAATACATCTCAACCACAGTTTCCCCTCCCTGGATCCCTCCCAGCTTGCCCCCAGCACCCTTCTGTCCCAGTCCACTCCCTTTAGAAAGGAACAGGTCCCCAAAAGACAATGAGCAAACACTGCCAAACAAGATACAATAAGAGAAGGCAAAAGCTCTCATATCGAGACTGGACAAAGCTATGCAACAGACTTTTTTTTTTGTCAAGTTAAGAAGCATCTGTCAGGTCTATCAGGTATGCTGTAGAAGTTTCCTGTACTAGAATAAATTTCATGCTTTTCTTGTGAACAGACTGGTATTTTAATTTCAGGGAAGAGGATCACAATGTCAACAATTCCGTTTTCATCACATCCTAGCAAGGGCTCATAGTATCACCATGTCAGTGA
Organism: Microtus ochrogaster; assembly: GCF_000317375.1. Classification (NCBI taxonomy): domain Eukaryota; kingdom Metazoa; phylum Chordata; class Mammalia; order Rodentia; family Cricetidae; genus Microtus; species Microtus ochrogaster. The sequence goes on from NW_004949096.1 coordinate 25,049,049, forward strand.
CTGCTGGCCTCTACCACATGGCTGATGGAGGGATAGCCAGGCTTCCTGAAGGAAAAGTTACCACCCATTTCCATAATGTCTTCGTTGGCAGTCACCATATGCAGAATGAAATCACGGAGGGAAGAGTTTGTGTTCTATTCCCTGAAGTGTGGGGTATCTGCGCAGACCATTTGGGAATTTACTCCATGAGAGATTCTCTTCTCTTCCTTTGTTGTATTGATATCAGAATGAAACCAGATATTTATTTTTTTTTAATTTAATTATACTTTGTTATAAGCCCCTCACTCCAGCTGGGGCATTGAGAACTGTTTCTCTTTGCTCCTGTGACCTTAAAGAGGACCACATTGACAATGTTCTTGGCATTTCATTTTATTCTGGCCCTAGGGGACATTAAGTTCCTCCTATATATGTGATACCTCAGCCTCAGAAACAGCCATTTATCTAGGTATTTCTAGATCCTTTTATTGGAAAATGTTACTAGAAACTAAGCCCAAAACACTAGGTGATTATTACTATACACATTTTGGTTCTTTTAGGCCTTTTTTAAACTGTCAAGGAGGAAAGCTATGGGTTTATGTTACCCTAACATCTCCATATATCTATAAGCATGTATATCTGTAACAATTCCTATCTGTATTCAATAAAAAGTAAGTCTTTATCTGTATCTCTGACTCTAATATATCATTACATAGATCGTTCTCGCCTTCCCTTCCCTGTAAATTCCACTTACGCAGTGAGAAAGCTTCACACCATCTGCTATCTACTTTTTTAATTGTTGAATTCCAGTGTCCATAGATTGCAATATCAGAATTGCTAACTCATACTCCTATGGGGAACAATTTAATCAACTAGAGTGCAGAGCTTTTCCGCAGTTCTGTGTGCCTTCAGTCGCACAGCCTCTGGTGCCCATACCACTTAGACAAGCATCCTTTCCATCTTTCACCAGTGGGGCTGTTTCATACATTAGTAATACATTTTGATTCTATTGTCATTACTTCCTTTTTCCTAAGATTTTGACCACATGAGTGATTTGTCAACTTTGTTTACATTGAGGCTTACTGTTTGTGCTGTTCAGCATGTTTTGAGAGATCTAGAATGTCACAGAACTGCTATTACAATATATAGAATATTTCTATCACCCCTAATCTTATCTTCTAGTTCTCCTTTGCCCAGAACCCTTTGAAATCATGGATGTTTTAACTGTATTTTGTTTTACCCTTTCCAAAAGGTCAGACTCATCTAACCTTTGGCCTTTTCAGACTGACTTCTTTTGCTTAGCAATGTGATGTGTACTCAAGGTTCTTCCACACCTTTTAACACTTTTTTTTTCCTAGATCAGGGTCTAGTAGATTGATATACCACTCTTTATTTATCCATTTACACACCATACATTTTGTTCCTACTATAGTTTTGACAATTGTAACTAAAGTTATGGTTCTGTTAATATACAGATTTTTATATATACCTAAGTCTCCAACTTAGTTGGTTAAATAGCTAGAAGCATGAATACCGAATTGCATGGTAAGAATAAGTTTAATTTTTTAAGAATCTGCCAAACTAATTGCCAAAGTTACCCATACCATTTACATAAAGGCAAGTGATATTGAGCACATTTGATATGCTTCTTAAAAGTTTATATATCTTCTTTATTGACTTCAGATCTTATCATTGAATCTTAAGAGTTCTTTTTATATTTCAGTGCTGTGTCAGGTCCTGTATGGAGACCCTTCCATGCAGATCCTTTATTAGATATATGTCTCACAAATATTTTCCCTCACAGAATGACTTGCTTATTCAACAACTGGTTGTTAATTTTTATTGCTGGTAGAGCACAAACAGGGTTGAAGCAGCTGCCATAGATAAGGTCCATGATTTTAATTCAAGCCGTGCTTTCTCCCTCTCTTTCTATCTTAGTACTCTCTGGTCTAGATTCTCACCTCAGGGCTCAGGTTTTCTAGAATTTGAAGTCTTCCTTGTTGGCTTAACTAGGGGAGAAGCTAAGGGGGAGGGAGGTACTCAGATGCCTGGGGACCTGACTCTGTCTCTTGTCATTACGAGCAGCATGGCCTTAAATGATAGTGCTATTCTCTTACTTTACTTGCTTTGGATGTGGAACTCTATGAGATAATATTGTACAGGGATTTACAAGTGGAAGCGTTAGTGCCAAAATATTTGATGACTCTCAGAGCTTCAGAGTTGGCTGCTATAAGTAGGTTTTCCAGCAAAAGCTTAATCCTTCTTTTGTGTCCTCTTGGTAGCCTTACAGAGAGTCACTGTTAAAACTGCAACTGGACCGTGTCTAGAAAATAGGATCAAAAATATGCAAAGGCTGTGTTAAACACTTGACTTTATCGCCCTATTTATTGTATGCTATATCAACATCAGACTTGGGTGTTGCATCTGGAAGTCTTGTCTGTAATGTCTCCTGGCATCTATTAGATCAAGTAAAACAGCTTAGAGCAGCAAACCCAGTATCTCAACTTTATCCTTCTTTTCTAAAGTATAAATACTTAAAAAAAATACTAAACTTGAATTTCAATGAGAAAAGTCTTAGCTATGTGGAAAATAGTAATATGTAGTCATGCCTGATTTTTTTTGCCTCAGTAAGGTATTTTTATTTTATTCCATTTTTCAGGTGAAATAATTTGAAGATTTTAAGGAGAAATTATGCTATTTGATCTCTTTATTGAACCAATTATCTTTTGGTGTATACAGAGGGGAATGGTCGGGGGGACAAGAACAGAATCAGGGAAGCATACTAGGGAGTGGCAGAGGAGAGAAGCTTCCAGATGGATTGGGCCAGCTGGGGTACTGGAACTGAAGAGAAGGCTACAGGTTTGAAGTGTCTGTAGAGACAGAACTAACTAAACTTGCTTATAGACTAAACCTAAGTGAAGGCTAGAACAAAATTACCACATAAGACCATCCCAATTTAATGCACTGAAAATCCTACATCCTAGAACTCCAGCCTGGAGACAGATGATCATGCTGTTGAGGGAATATCCACTCTTTAAACTCACTCAGGTGTCAAAGCCACAAAGCATTCGGGTCCCTTCTTCCTTATCGCTAGGGTTCTGGGGACCCTACTAACGAGCATTCTCATTTCAACTAAAAGAGAACCTAATGGTGATCTTGGCGTATTTTCTGATAGAGCTGTGACAGATGTTTCAGAGAAACTAATCCTTTGTAAGAATAATATATCCCAACTGATAACAACTGTGTGAAAGAAAGTTCTTGACTGCTAGGGGAAATTTAATTTCACTCAAAGAGAAAATCATTCAAGAAGCAGAAAGCCACCGCTTCTCATATTGGGAGACATCAATCATTAAAATGCAGACTTCCCAGACTCTCAGAAAAGCTTGACAGGATCTCCTAACCTCTCTTTGGTGACTCTCTTGACAATACAGCTTGAGCTTGTTCAAAGTGTGATGAGTATTTATTTTCACCAACATGAATGTTCAGCATTCTATTTTCTCAGAAGCAGGTGCCCTTCATAAGATTGTCTTGGAGATGCACTTAGCCTTGAAGCTATTCAAGTTGGCCTATAGTGTCAAGCCAAACCGCCCATAGAGAAGCCACATATTAAGATGGTATACAGCGTTTGTGTCTCTTTTCTCTTGATTCTGTTTCTTAGAATCGAGTCTGCTTCTCCTTGCTTCTGAAATAACATTGTCTCCTATTTGCTTTTTCTTTGTGCATGCTTTACACAGCAGTGAAAACATTTTGACTAATGCCATCTATGAAGCTTTGAACCTACCCATAGGGAAATGTTAAGAGTCTTTTCAGAATCCCTTTTAAACTCGCACAAATGAATGCATCTTTACAAAAGAGAAAACTGCTAAGTGTCAAGTATCACTTCGGAGTGCTGCTCTTGACTTTCTTTAGTCACAAAGCCAGGCCTTTTATCTATTTTAGCAAACCTGCTCTGGAATTGATTGAATCAGCTTGCTGTGTGTGTGGTGAGAAGCTGTGGTGTGTGAGGGGGTTGGGAGCAGGCTTTCACTAATCTCATATCTACCTCTCAGGAAGTCAGGATGTCTTTCTATCAGGGGGTGGGTTTTCATGGATGTTCTTGAAGGTTTTACTTTTCCAAAGTCCCTAGCAAATTACAAGTTAATCAGTTGACTTTCTTGGCCCATCTCTGACAAGCCCAGTTTAAAATCACCATTTGGCGGGCCTTCATCCCGAACCCTGGTCACATCATTAGCTGCTTTAGCAGGCTTGTTAAACAAGCACAGAATGATGGGAAATTGAGTTTTCACCAATTAAATTAGAGGATTCTAATTTGAAGTCATTGTTTAGAGGCAAATAGGAATTATGCTTATGATATTAATGAATATGTATTTACCACCATGTAACGGGCCTCTGAATAGTCTGCTCATAAATCCGGAAAAAAATTAATTATTTCTCCTGGTGAATAAATAGGAAAATTGAATCTGGGAAAGTAAGGCATACATTTCAAGGTTTTTGCAGGCTCAACGTATAAAATACCAGACATAGGTCTGCAAATACTGTGTATATTGCAATTGGAGGCATGTTTATCTTCAGGCTGCTATGATATGGGATTCCCCTCTGTATGCTGTGGATATCATTGGTTAATAAAGGAACTGCTTTGGGCCTATAGCAGAGCTATACAGAAACAGAGCTAGGTGGAGAAAACTAAACTGAATGCTGGGAGAAAGGAGGCAGAGTCAAGGAAAAGTCATGTAGCCTCACCAGAGATGGACACCAGAAGTTTAGTCAGTAGGCCACAGCCACGTGGTGATGCACAGATTAATAGAGATAGGTTAAATTGATATGTAAGAGTTAGCCAATAAGAAGCTAGAGCTAATGAATGAAGCAGTGATTTAATTAATATAGTTTCTGTGTGATTATTTCTGGGCTAAGCAGCCAGGAACCAACAAGTGGCCTGCTGCTACACTGCTACATAGTTAGTTGAGATAATCTCACAGAGTATATCATGACAACTATGGTCTAATCAGTATGTCTAAATCCCGGGCTGGTGGTGTAGCACTGTATTTTGTTCCTTGTAGTCCTGTTGCCCATTAGGACACCAGAGAGAAACAGGTGTCTTTTCTGATCCTTTAGGTTGGGTACAACCCATGAGTGACACTCACTGCAGGCAGGAAGAACGAAGCTCGGCATTCTTGCTGTCTTTATGCTTCTTGGGTCTCTGAAGCAACACTTGGGACTTTCTATGTTGGAAAATGCCATTTATAAAATTTTAAGTGCCTGCTTTATACAGGAGCCCATAGTAGAGAGTGTGAAAAAATACAAGAAGGCAGCCTTTAACCTTTAATTAGGACGTTCAGATGGAGATGCCAAGTATATGGATGTCAGAGTTACCACTAGCTGTGAGAGATAGAGAGGATAATGAATGTAGATTTATAACCCATGCATATAATGAAGTTTTGAGTCTTTGTGAAGCAGCATGACTTATTGGAAGGATTCCAGAATTAGGAATGATGTCTGTGATAGAGTCTTATTTTTGCCTTTTGCTTGATATTTCCGGCAATCCATATAACCTCTGCAAACCCCTGATCTCTTCTCTCAGAGCAGAATAATTATCATTATTACCACAGCATTATCACAGACTAGCAATAAAGTATGATGACTCGTGTAGAATGCACTATCAGTGTTTCCCTTGGTGGTGTTCTTGTTACCATTATAAGAGAATGCAGAGAAGGAGAGCGAGTGCATGTGTGCTAACCCTACAGTGACAGTGTGCCATTGTAGATACAGTCTTTGAAGTCCAAGTTTGAGTTTGTGGATCTTTCCCCAAGAACAGATGCAGTATCTTAGATAGAAGAACTAACGATAATTGATCACATGTCCAAACTGTATGCAGAAAAAGATTAAGTTGCTAAATTTCTCTGAATCTTGGATTCTTCCTCAGTAAAGTAGGGATAATTATATACACATCGTGTGCTTATTCTGAGAACTAAATGAGGTAATTTTGAGGATTAAATGAGAGAAAGCTCCAAGAACAGTCTCTGACACACGTTAATGGTTTCAAACGTTGGCTCAATCACTGTGGAGAAGCTATTCAGTGCCGTGGCTAGCTATCCCCACCACTTGCTTTGACCACTATTTATGTTTTCTGCTCCTATTTTCTCATCTGTATTGGATTCATCATTACAATGCTTAGCATCCAATACATGATAGGTATTATTAACAACTAGTTTATATCAAGGTAGTGGGTAGAGAGGAAGTCCATGGAAGCTGAATAGTTATACAGAGGGCACTAAGTGAGAATTTTCTATCTGTTCTTTCCACTATTCAAGATCAGTATCTAGATGGGTAGGGTGCTTCTCACCATGCAGATGTCCAACAGAGTCAAAGACAGGAGACCCAGAGAAGACCAGTATACTTGGAACTGCCACAGGTGAACTATTTAGAGAAAAATGAAATACAGAAGGATGCTGTGGGACAATGGTCTTTTATCCTGTCACTTGTATTATTTTAATAAAATGCCGATTGGCCAGTAGTCAGGCAGAAAGTATAAGCAGGGTGACCAGGCAGGAAGTAGAGGTGGGGTGATGAGAATTCTGAGATAAGAAAAGAGTCGGTCTGAGGTCATCACCCAGCCACAGAGGAAGCAAGATGAGAACGCCTCACTGATAAAGGTACCAAGTCATGTGGATAACACAGACAAGAATTATGGGCTAATTTAACATGTAAGATAGTTAATAAGAAAAGCCTGAGCTACTAGGCCAACTAATTTATAATTAATGTAAGTCTCTGTATGTTTCTTTGGGACTAAATGGCTGTGGGAACCCGGCGGGACAGAAACTTCAGTCAACAGAAGGAGAAGCAAAATATAGTTGACTTTACTTCCTCAAACCCCCCCCCCAAAGGAGATAGCCTTTAATTTCACTTATTTGAAAGACTATAATCAAACAAAACATTAAATTCATAGTCTTGGGGATTCATTATCTTTTGTAAGTATTATAGCTACACTGTGGAATAGCAAACACTGTTTATTTAAAGCAATAACTAGAATGATAGATACAGTAAGCCATAGTCCATCAGCACTAACTTACAGAGGCTGCTGTTACATTTATGTGGATATTCTTCTGTTAGTCATTATATAAGAAATGCTCATTTCTTCATTTGGGAGGAACCTTCCCATTAGCTGGTTTGAGAGGATTCTTTGTAAAAATTTGATCGTGTGATTTCTGAAATTTAAGATGGTGAAATAAACCTTAGGAACTGAACTTAAAACCTGGTAAGTATATCAATACTGCAAACCTAATCTGTTTTTAAAGGTATCATTTTAGATCAGGTGAGGTAGGTCAGCCTTGACTGAAAGGAGGTTTACATTAAAAAGTGAAAATATTAATCACGCCTCATGCTTTCTTCTGATTTATATTACATGTCAACATCTGTGATTCTATTCTCCCAGAACTAGGTGAGCCAAGTCAGGGAACCCAGGGTGACTGATGCTGATGAGGTAGGTTGGGTGTAGCTTATGTCACAGGATCAAAGAAGGATCTTAGAGGTGGAAATCCACATCCAGGCAGGTCCTCTGAAGAGGCTCCCAAGAGAAGACTAAGAAGCAGGATGAGTGCTGGGACACAGGCTCAGATCAAGAGAATGGAGGGGCAGGAGGTCTTCTGGGTCATTGGATTCTACTATCATGCTCATTTTTAGTGAAACTTTGTAAAGGCAAAGTTTTCTTCTAAGTTCCAGTGAGATTGTTTTTCAGATTCCAATTAACATCCCTCTAGTCTGGCATACAGTAAAATTCAGTAAGTCAGAGATAGTAATTGTCATACTAGAGAAAGTCATGGTCAAGTGATATGGGATGGTCTAGCCTGATACTTTCTTGGGAAGGAGAGTTCCCTGTGACTGTCAACTAATTCTCTTAGAACTGGGTGTCATTCTCATTTATCTATTTTACTTCATATAATATTGTATTAATTCTTTGAGATCTCATTGTATGTGTTTTTATCATATCCACCCCACTCTAACCACTAAGTCCTCCATTATCCACCCTGCCCACCTTTTAACCTCTTCCTAACATGTCTCTTTCTCTTTGCCTCTCTCCTTTAAGTAGCTTAATGGGTCCAGTTGTCTTGCCCATGTATATATGATTACAGGGCAATCTACTGGAATGTGGTTGACCTACCAGGGGACACACTCTTAAAGTAAAATGAATTCCCTTCCACAAGAATCTATCTACCAACTGTCAATGACACCTCAGCTAAGGTAGGGGACATATGAGCCATTTACCCCTGGCTTCTTCTCGTGCATGTTTTGTGGAATCACAAAGTATTGCATTTCTTCCCTGTCTGGAAGACATTGTTTCAACCCTGTCTCTTACCATCAGTCTCTTCTTCTGTGATAGTTCTTAGCCTTTGTGTGTGTGTGTACTCTGGTCAGCTATGAAAGGCTAGTTCATAACATCCTCATCAAGTATGAAAGGCTTACATTTTAAAATGTCTCTGCTTTAAAACCCTTCATGTTTGTTGTTTTCTTTTTTTCCTGAGGGTTTTACTAGGTAACCCTGCTAGCCTGGAACTCACTCTCTAGAGTAAGCTGGCTTACACCCCACAGAAAACCGCTTGCCTCTGCCTCCCAAGTGAAAACCCTTAATGTTTAAAGTCAAATATCTAGTTGGACTGGTATCAATACAGGTTTTTTGACTCCATTTAATCTTTCATGATATTTTATAAAGTTTAAAATTACATTAAAAGTCTATAAATACACCATAAAATATAAATCAATTTAGATATATCTTAATAATTAACCTATGCTTTAACTATAATTTTTAAAAGAAATTGTATTTTGTTTATTTCTCTTTTAGTCAGCATACAATGAGCTATTGTAAAATTTTCACACATATACACCAATATGTTTGCTCTTATTTATTACCCCACTGCCTCCCATGACCCCCTTTCCTCTTTGGTTAGTCTACCTCCTCTGGATATACACACAGAGTGGTAGACATAAGTCTTACAATAGCCCTAATTTTAGATTTTTAAATTGGTGGCAATAGAAGTTGACACTCCCACCAATGGTGTATGAAAAGTTCTTTTTTCCACATTCTTGCCAGTATTTCTTGTTTGTTTTCTTAATTGTAGCCATGTTGATTGGGGTGAGAGGGAATCTCAGTGCAGTTTTAATTTGAATTTCTCTGAGAGCTAAAAATATTCTTTCATTAATTTTTAAAGACAACCAACTGATAGTGCTAGTGTTTGCCTGTAACCCCAAACTCAGTAGGTAGAAGCAGGCAAATCAGAAAGTCAAGGTCTTGCTAGACTACAGTTGAGTTTGAGGCCACTGTGGCTACCTGAGATCCTGCAGGAAGAAGAAGGAGGAGGAGGAGGAAGAGAAAGAGAAAGAGAAAGAGGAGGAGGAGGAGGAGGAGGAGGAGGAGGAGGAGGAGGAGGAAGAGAAAGAGAAAGAGGAGGAGGAGGAGGAGGAGGAGGAGGAGGAGGGGGAGGAGGAGAAAACAATGGCAGTTAAAACAAAACAAAACACACAGAGCAACCTGCTATGTTACCAGCAATGACTAGTGAATCTAATAATGTCTAAAATGTTATTTTTTGCATGTGCTGAGGATTGAACTGAGGTACATGTGCATTTTAGGCAAGTGCTCTGCCACTGAGCTACATTCCTATAAGCTCTTTTGGGTGAGAATTATTTTGCATGAATAGAATTGGATCAGAAAGGATAGTTTCCATGTTCAAAACCTTTGCACACAAAGATAGTCTGTAAAGTACACTTGAAATTGCCGAGATGAAGACAACCTATCTGCTTTACAGACTGTTTCAGGGGCCTTCCTTCAGTTCTAGTTAATCCTTTCTGTGCTGTAATAGTTGAGATTATTAAACAGCATGGGGTCAAACATGTGGACATATGCTGTGAGCCTTGCTTTTCTCCTTGGTGAACTAATTTAACAAAATGTCAGTGTCATAGATCAGAAGCTTGCAGGTTCCCTAAAGGCACCTTGGGAAATGTAGGCTTAGGCCTTGTGTTGTTTACTTTGCCCACTGGGGCACTTCTGTTCACTTGTGATCCTAGAATCCAGCATCAAGAAAGTAAAGGAGCGTTTTCCATTGCTAAATTCTCACAGCCTCTGTCGGGCTTGCTTGGGACCTGTTTGATAGTATCTAGCTGACCCATAAAGACAGGACTTTAGACAAGACAGAATGCACCAAATTCAGCTCCGTTTCCAAATATATAACACTTTGCTGTGCTGCTGTGAAGTGGGCTGTAGAAACTCTGACTTGCTATGCTGTGGTCCCACCTTCCGTGGAGCATTGGTCCCTAATGCCTGGCTTGGAGTCTAATTCTTACCAAGTTTCTACTTAGCATCCTTTGACATCTGTTGAGATAAGAATAACAGTGGTATGAAAAAAAAATCAGGGATTGTTGTGATTGTTCCATTTTAATTTTTACTCTTTGTTAATTTATATGAATCTGTTTTATTGTTATATGCATGGGTGTCTTGTCTGCACACATGTTTGCTTGCTTGTACACCACTTGAATGCACAGAGAGAATGGGAGAGGCCATCGGGTCCTCTGGAACTGGACTTGCAGATGGTGGGAAACTGTCTTGCTGGTCCTAGGAATATAGGCTGGGTCCTCTGGAAGAACAGCCAACTCTCTCAACTGCTAAGGCATCTCTCCAGCCTCCCTTAGTTGCTTTTTCTTCTCACAGTTTTTAACGTCTTATCAGCAGTTAGACTTGTCAATATGAAGCCCACCTATACCTTCAAATATAAAGCTTACTGATACCCTCAAGTATGACACTCACTCATGCTTTCCAAATATGAAGTCTGCCAATACACCCAAATAATATGAAGTCCACCGATACCCCCAAATATGAAGCCCATTTATGACTCCCAAATAAAATAAGCAGACATTTTCATTGTTCTGAGTGAGATGAAGGTTCTAACTTCAGAGAGGAAAGATGTAGGGCTAGTGATTGTCTGCATATGCTGTGCATTTGCTTCTAAACTCTTTCCTCTCTCCCTTCTTTCTTGATGCCCCACACTGCCTTTTTTTTGAGACAGGCAGGCCCCCAAATCTCTATTTTATCATGAATGACCCTCCTACCTTTCCTTCCCAAGTTCCAGGAATTTTAGGTCTGTGCCGTGTGCTCAGCGTATTCTGTTTTCTTCAGAATATTCTAAGACCTCTGCTAAATGCTGTTTCAGTTGCTGACTGTATTCTAAGCATGGTTCAGCCCTTTGAGTTCCAACAGAGGTAGAAATCTGCATGACTGGTGTTACCACCAAGAGGAGAGGGATTTCCCACCTGCCCCTTTCCACTTCATTCTTAGGTACCCCTACTCTCCATCAGGCAGTTTTTCTACTTTCTGTCACTTTGGATTGATGTGTCTTGTGTCTGGCTTATTTTGCTCAGCATATTTGGGATTACCTCTCAAGACTCACTGCATGTGCCACTGGTTTGCTCTGTTTTCTTATTGAGTATCTTTGCATTGCATAAGACTGTCAGTTTGCCTGTGGATGGATACTTGGGTTATTCTAGTTTGGGTTTATGATGATTAAAGTGGCCATAAGCATTTATGCACAAGCCTTTTGCAGGGAGGCATATGTATTAGTTCCTCTTTAGTTAATATCTAAGAGTAGCAATGCATGAACCAACTTTCCAGTGGGGATTTACTGAGAGCATAAAGCCAGAAAGTGGTAGAGCCATGAGCCATTCTTTATATACGGGTGGATGAACTCCAAATGCCTGGACTTAATTTTGTTTCTATAACTCAAAGTAGCCCAGGAGTTTCTTGAAAAACACCCACTTCACAGGGCCTACCTCTGTTCTTGGAGATAGATCAATAGTCTGGGATCTGAGCAGATGTCACATACCCACTTCCCCTTGATTCAGATATCTCCCCTAAGCACTTAGCAGTGCCTGCCTTAAGGCTCATGCTGCTGCTGCAGCTTTTCACGTGGCATTTTCCTCCGTAGCTATGGTGCCTCCAGCTTGTACGCAACAGGGGTCACATTGATCATCTTGGATGCAGGTTATCAGCTTGATAGTGACCGCTATGTCACCTCACTTTCCATGGATACGGTCGGAAAGGAACACTAGATTCCAGTTCCCCTTGGTGAAGAACTTCTCCTCTTTCTTGCCTGGGCCTGGGACTTAGTAAATATATTAAATAGGATGATTACAAAGTGTGTGCCCTCAGCAAACCATAGAACAACTGGAATGATAGTGTACTCGTGTGGTGATATAATGAAGGCACACTAGTATAGTTTTTATTTAATTTTTTAATATTCTAGATAAAACCACTTGCCCATGCATGGCTTCTCCATCCTCGCAGTGTAGCTATTATATGGAAACTGAGCACGCTTCAGGTTCTCTGATCTCTTACAACATGATAAACATAAGATCTGAGCCAAGCAAGCAGCAGTAAGGGTTTGTTTCAATGTGACAATCAGCCCAGCTCCTCCAACCCCTCGAAGAGCCCTTTGTTTTGTGTTGTCCTCTTCTGGAGTAGAAACAGCTTGGCTGGTGTATGAAGGGCTGGTGCCAAACCACTGTGTGAGGAATAACCCCATGGCCCTTTAAAAACAGATTTCCAGGATCTATTCACAGTGAAGTAGAGCTGACTTGTCTGGGCTGTAGTTGTGACAGCTGCATGTCAGGTATCCTCAGATCTGGTGCAGGCTGTCAAGGAACTGAACTCTGCAAAGAACAATGGGAGCCTGTCATTCTTTCTTTGAAAAGAGACCACTGGAAGCCCATGAAGGTGGCTGACAAGAATCTAGCCAGAGTTGCTTGGGTTCTGGGGCCGAGCCTCCTGGCTGCAGCCACACCTGGCTGTCTTCAGAATGATCCTCACACAATCTCGCAGGAGGAGAATGTGACAGGTTAATGTGTTATTTATTACACATCATTCTTGCCTCCTGCAGCATGTCACTCCTTGTATTGTTGTTCCAAAGGCTCTGTAGCTCTTATATAAAAACTCCCTATCGGATTTGTGTTATTACCTTTATTGTTTGGTAGTTTGGTTCTTTATCCTCTTTCCTGTTTACAGAGTGAACAACCAGCTGATTTCCCATCTCTCTGACTGCACAGGCTTATTCTGAGAATTAGGTGGACAAATGTGTATTATGGTATTTAGAAGAGAGCCTGGCATACAGCAGTCACTCAGTAAATTTTAACCATCACTGTTTTTTCCATCATCATCATCATCATAATCATCTCACAAATATGAACTTGCACATTTGTATAAATATGCACATATGTTTAGTCCTCTGTCCAGATGCCTGAGGTGGCTCCCCACATCCTATGTAATAAGATCTGAACAATAGCCCAGCATGCATAGCAGCCCTAGGCTTCCTGGCTCATCTGAGTGTTCTTTCCCCCATAGTGTTAGAAGTGAGCAGACACGCTCCCTGTTCCCTTCTAGTCTCCTCCATGGTTTTTTTCTTACCCTGAGCTTCACGGTGAAAGAACTCTTGTGTATCATCATCCTCCTCCAGTACCAGACCTCCAGGCAATGTGAACATAGGGTTTTCAGTGTAATTCATTCATTACCTTATGATTTCTGCCATGCTCTTCCCTGTGATAAAAATCAGCCATGCTCGAGTCTTTTCTCCCCTGGCAGAGAATGCCCACAGTGCCTTGCACACACACGGCTGTGAATTGGTTCCGTCCTTATATCTTCACCGTTCTCTAACTAGTCCTTCCTCAGTACAGTGGCCTGCCTGGGACACTATCGCCATACACACTGACTAATGCGTTAGTAAAAATAAGACTGTCATGTATACCAGTCAGCCCTCGGCAAAGAAAAAATAGAAGCCTGCGTGGCCAGTGCCCTCTCTTGTCATATCTCTTCAGCTTTTCCCAAGTCTATAAACTTCCCACCTTAGCCCCCTTTCCATCTATTAAAAATACCTTGGCTCACTGTTGTATCGTTGACTCATTGACATTCAATGACTAATTTTTTGTGAGTATGCTAACGGTTGATAAAACCCTCAGAACCTCCTCTTCCATTTTTAACAGCCATGGCCTTAAATACCCATTTTGCCTAGGGAGTTCTCTTTGCCAGTAGATTTGAACATGGACCACAGAACTCCTGGGATGCGGCAGGAGTTGCTGTGAATCTTCAAATTCCTGTGTGTGTTAAGGAGTATGTTCAGAACAGTGTGCAATAACAGTTACCAAGATGGCTAAGGGTTCATGTCAAGTGATGCTTGTCAAAAATATTGCCAAAACTAAAAGACATTTTGTTTCAGCTGCAGACAAGAATGGCAGGAAAAGGTGTTTGGATAGCTTCCTTCTGGGGCTAGTTCTTGTCTTTGTTCTGAGATTGAGAAAGTGAACTCTAATTAGCAACAGGGACTCTAGCTCATATCTCTAGATATAGAAGAATTTTATCCCATGGAACCAAGAGGGAGTCATAAACATCATCAGGTTTGGGACCAACTCTTTAAAGAGATAGAAAGAAGAGAGTATTTATTACAAAGGAGTGTGGGGTGAAGGAGGAGGGAAGGCATTGCTGATTAAAAAATAAAGCAGAGTATAAAGACTTTGAAATAGTAACTTCTTCTACAGTTCCAAGGGAAACTGTAGTATAGACGATGAAGATAGCAGTATGAACATCAGCAGAACATTGGGAAAACCAGGAGTCAGCTGAAGCTCAGCAGAAATGAAAGCAGTGCAGCAGTCAGGAGGCTGTATTAGCAACTAGTTTACACAAAATAATCAGAGACTCAAAGAGCTTCCAGTAGATAGTCACAGGAAGTAGTAGGGTGGGGTTTGGAGAGGCATGGATGTCAGCAAGGAGAGAGTTAACCTGTGGCTAGTCAGCCTCTCTGAGTTTGCACATTTTCACCCCACCCTTTGAATCTCGAGTCTTGATCATAATTAGAATGATAGAGATTTAGTTAAAGCTATCTTTAGTGGCAGCAAAGGGCCGGTACCTGCAGGAACTGAATTCTCACCAGACTGTGGCCCGAGCAGCCAGGCTGCTGTTAGAGAAACAGGCTGGTAACCGGAGAGTGGCAATGGCTGGCTGAGATAGCAGTAGATTAAGGAGCGGCCACTATGCCAGTATGAAAATAACACAGTTTTTGTTTTTTAAATTAATTTGTCAGCATTATTTAGCTCAAATATTGGAAGAGTGTTTTACCTGTGTATCTTCAGGATAAAGAACAGTTCAAGCTTCTCCTGAAAGCATTATGAACCAAATTGAAAAATGTGAGCCAAGAGATCTTAGAAGTGTGCTCAGTAACCAGTGCCCGTAATCAAGACACTGACTCCTTATTAGCAAGCACACAAAGTGCATCTGAGCAGAGATGTGGTCTGCTTCCCACAGTTTCTGCATTATCCGCGAGCTTCATTCATAGTAGGTGACTGCCAGTCCATGGATTAAACACTTGGACAGTTGTTTATCGACAGCCCAGTTTATGTGTTATTCTTTCGTCATTCACGTTCGACAATTTTATCACTAAATTAGGTTAATTTGAAAAACAAGCGCTTATAAAATTTTTGAACGTAGCCTGCATACCAGTTGACAAAGGGAAAGAAGTGCCAAGGCAGGCACAATGGACCTCACACCAGAGGATGGGTGGTAACAGGAGTAACTGTGGGGCGCAGCACTCATCTCAAAGAGTAGGTGAGCCAGCAGCAGTGCTACCTGTGAGCAAGACTGGGGATTTTCAAATTGACACTAAAGGTAATAGGAGCTAACGGAATGGCATGCCTGCGGAGAATCATGTGAACCTCAGCTGCCCCGAGATAAAGGCATACCAGAGCGGGAGCCTACTACCTAAGTGACTGGGACAGTAAGAGGACTGGGTAGCATGTACCCTGCCAAACCATACGACCCATGGTAGTGTAGAGTCTGGAAACTTGACAGATGGCTTTAACTATTCAAAACACATGTGAATTTTGTTGCCGATAAGAACCTTGCTATGCAAGGCCCAAGTGGAGAACAATGAAACCAATCACTATAAAGTGAGTGAGATGGATTTGAGCCCAACTAGTGAAGGACTTTCTAAACTCTAGACGGAAGGGAATATTGCAGAGGAAATAGGTCTCCCTCTCTGTAGAGATGCGAGGATGGCTCCAAGTGCATCTGTCATCAGTGGATTCCATCTAGAACTAACTCTAGCACTGTATCTGTCTACTTGTTTAGTGCCACTAAAGGCACAACTGATGGTTTAGGAACTCTGAAAACTGAAGAACAAAATACTGTCGTAGTTTCTGATAGTAAATTACTCTCAGGAGCCTGAGGCTGTGATAATGCCTGGTGGTTTTGTCATTAATTCAGAAACCATGAATATTGCCAGATGTTAAATGTTGTCACGTGTTTCTGAAAACTATGTTTAAGAAGTATGAAGCAAATAAACAGACACACACCCCCAATATCTGTAGAGACCTCAGCTCCATTTTCTTATATTATCCCTCTTCTTTTCTCCACCTCCTTTTTATGCCCAGATATGAGAGGGACTTGCTGAATCATCATCATCATCACTTATTATCTGATCAAGTTCTCACTGTATAGCCTGTTGCCTAGAACTCACTATGTAGACCATGCTGGCCTTGAACTTACAGAGATTCACCTGCCTCTGCCTCCCAAGTATGGACGTGTAGCACCATGTCTGGCAGTTTCTGGATATTTTCTTGTTTTTCTTGAGTTGTCTGGGTGTAAATGATGGGTAAGTTAGACTGAATTAATGGAAGCATCAACAAGGACACATATACACCAACCATCTTCACAGTGGACAAAAGATAGCACCTGATCAAGAATCTGGTGCAGGCTTTGGCTAGGTGAGGACAATTTAGAAGCAACCCACAGTGCCTGGACATGAGGCTTCCTAAGAAAGGACTTCTTGGGAAGTTACACCCTGCTTTTAAAACCTGAGCAAAAAGTAATGTCATCTCTAATATACAAATATAATAAT
Organism: Microtus ochrogaster; assembly: GCF_000317375.1. Lineage (NCBI taxonomy): Eukaryota > Metazoa > Chordata > Mammalia > Rodentia > Cricetidae > Microtus > Microtus ochrogaster. The sequence continues at coordinate 25,065,941 of NW_004949096.1, forward strand.
AGAGACGACACATTCCGAGCGGCTTCCTTCTCTCTGGACAAGTGTCAGTGGAGGTGCTGGCTGAGGCAGTGACATCACAGTCTTCTCTGTTTACAGAGTCTCTGTATTACAAGGGACTTCAGGTTTGCCATCCAGACTTGTTCCTTATATGGTCTAATCACCACCCCCTTTAGAAAAACCAGCCTAGCTACAATTCACAGAAAAAAAAAATAAGGATGTGGAATGAAGAAGAGATAAATTCCTATTGATTTTTGCATTGCCTTAGCTCATCCAAATGTGTGACACTGGACTTGATTCTGAGTTTTGCAGATTGAGAGTGTTTTGTTTCCCCTCATTAGAGCATTTCTCTGCCCTGAGGCCTGCTCACTACTTTATTTCTCTTAGTGTCTTCAGGTTTTGGCCTTCAGATCTCCCCTGCTGACTTGTGTGTCCCACATTTATGTTGGCTTTTCCTTTGGGATCTTCCTGAGGTGTTGCTGAGACCACAGGAGGGTGGTGAGATGAACAGGTAGACCTACTGGTTTCTCATGGTGATGTTCAACTGAGAAGTCAGCTCAGGCAAAGTCCTTGCTGCACAGGCATAAGGGCCTCAGTTGGACCCCCAAATCCTCAGTTAAAAAAATAAACAAAAATGCCCTCTGGCCTCTACACACACACACACACGAACCTCCTTACCTACTCTTTCCTAGAACCTATCTCTTTTACCTTCAGTCCACAGGGCCAGAAATGGAAGAAGCCTCTTCCATAGAGTGGGTTCTAATGCTCTGAGGTCTGTGAAACCAGCCTCCTGGCCCCATAGTAAATTATGGGAGATGAGAAGGTGGCAGATCCACCTCAGAACTCCAGGATGTGTTGGCATCCTCGGGGACGCTGCTGAAGATGTGGAAGGGCCCCTTCACTCTAATACCCATATGACCGGAAAAGCTTGGCTAGTCTGCTTAGTTATATACCATGGACTAGATCTTAGCATATCAGAACTATATATTGTAACTTGCTATTGACAATGCTTCCTATTTTCAGGAAAGGAAACTGAATCAACAGAGTATTTGCTAAGTCACACACTTAGAAGGTGTCATAGCCAGACAGGCCGACTTGAGGACCAGATCCTGGCCACTATGCTCTGTTGTCCCAGGAATCCCTTGCTGGCCTCTTCAAGCACTTGTATTTGCTGCTCTGTGTCTTTGTTCAGCTTCCAGTTCTCAGGTAGCCCTGGTCCTCGTTTTGCTCCTTGAGAATCCCCAGCTGAGCTCTCATGCTGCCTCCATCACTGAGCTCATCTTTTCCTTCTGTCCAGGACACTCTCTCTCCCCCATGCTCCAGGGTATTTTTATCAAAGGATTCTGTCTCTCACCTTTGTGGAGCTCACGCTCTCCCCTCTTTCCCTCTCCGTCTCATCTTTGTCTTATTTCTGTATCGTTTATAACCAT
>NW_004949096.1:25067575-25075817 GCF_000317375.1 Microtus ochrogaster
GTCTTCCCCTGCCCTATTTATTTTCCTTAGCTCTGGATCTGCAACACCTCTCACACAGCTTGAACTGAACTATTTTTGAATGTATAAATAAATAAATGAATAGATGTTTGTACCCTTCCGTTAGTAGCTGTCACATCATGCCTTACGTTTTAGTTCTTTGCCAAACCTTTCTCTGACAGTCTTGATTACAAACGGTGTGGAATCTAAGGTTTATACTACAGACAGCATTTTATTCATCTTAGAATCCATCCCCTGCTTAATATAGTGTGCTTGGTGTTTAGAGAGTGTGCCCTAGTATGTGCTTGCTCTCTGGATTTGAAGGGGCCTCATAAACTATAAGCCATCACACTGCCGCCTATTTGAATGTTACTGTGTTGCTAACAAGTGTTTGAAAATTATTCTCTTTCTTCCTGTAGGAGTCTTGATACCATGGCAACCACATTGCTTTGATTTTGGAAGCATATCTCAGAACTGAAGGCTTTTCCTTCTACCTGCTGCTATAACAACCACAAGCATGGGCATTTCCCCCCAAAAGGCTATTGTTTCCATATGAACAGATTTAAGGGGGTACAGCCCTCCATCCCATGTTCCCTAACATGGTTTCTGCCCTCACTACCTACCCCCACCTCACCCAGGTCTTCATGGTTATTTTGAGGTCTGAAATCATGACGTCATCAACTCAGCTGCAATCGCTCCTTTGTTACCCCCTCCCACGGGTTCAGATCTCTGAAGTCCAGGATGCCAGGACCAGACATGCTGACCAGATAGTGTACCAAGTTGTACTGTTCACACAGACAACATCTTATTCTGGCTATGGCTGATCACTAAAATGCTGACACTGTGCTTGCTGTAGGTCTCATCCTTCATACAAGTGATCACTGTCGCGGCCCAGGGTAAAATGAATTTATTGAACGTGGAATGTGTTCCCAGGCTTTCATTTTACAGTTAGGTATTTTATGGGAAATATCATGCCACAATGCTGGCAGCTCTGATGCAAGAAGAGCAAGGCTGTGAGCCAAGCCGGATAGCATCAAACAAGGCATCTGGAGAAGTAAAACAGGACCAAAGTCAACATCAAAGCCGAGGCGGGTTTATGGCAACACTAGGCAAACAGGGCAGACAGACATAAGACACTGGAAGTGGTGATAACTCATAGCTACAGCAGGTGATATTACAGATGGGGCTTTGCCATGGAATCTATATTTTGGGGTGATAAAGATCCTTTAATATGGATGTCGTGTGTCAATAATTGTGGTCTGTTTTTATCACCTCAAAGACTTCCAGGTTCAAGAAGAGTTATTGGCATGTAGATGGTGGGCAGCAAGGATTTGGTGAAATGAATAGATGCAGAAAAGAGATTTTTTAAATTTAATATTTATTTGGTATTATTTAGCAAAAGCATCCACAGCAGCATGAGGCAGGGGAATCTTATCTTTCTTCTGGGAAACAACAATTGATTTTCTATCTGGGATAACCCAAGGCTGGGAAGGCTGCAGCTTCCAGAAAGCAGCGCCTGGATTCTAGACTGCTGCTGACTCCAGTGCCTCCCATAAGATACACTTCTGGAGAGAGAGTGAGTGAGCTGAGCCAGCGATGATGGCTAGCTCTGCGGGAGCTCTGGGCATTATCCAGTTTAACATTCAGCTAGGACCCCAAGGCCCCGAGGGCTTCATTCTAAGCTGCTTACGCCAACCAACTGGGCATTTGCTTTCATGAGCTGTCAATGATGCCTCTGGATGTCATACTTCTTGATACTCACCGTGCATGTGCCAGGCACTGTATTAGCTGCTGTGCATGAGTCATCGGGTCATTACAGCTGTGCAGTCAAACAGATACTACCGCTATTCCCAACAGAAAGATGAAACTTTGGCTTTGGTAGTGTCACCGCTTGGCTCATGAAACTTTAATTCATCATGTCCAATGTCTATGCCTGCTTCACTGCCATTAAAATTTTAATTTAGTGCGCACGACAGTAGACATCCTGATGTTGCTCCTTGGTTCATGTTTTCATGGGTGCCTTATTCTGGATTATTGACTGAATAACTGCCCAGGCTCCTTGGTACCCTATTCCCAGTTCTACTATCAGTGAACTCCATGAATGCTCATTTCATTTTGAGTTAGTTATCTGGTAATCATGCAAACAACCTTTTTCTTTGTTGTAGAACTTGGTTCTCCTACCAAAATAGCTGTCATCTTTATTCATCAAATCAGCTGGGCCTGCCTGCTAGTATCAGTCAAGATGGGACCTGTGGACTACTGACATTCTCTCACAGAAGGATAGGAATGGGGCGGTCCTTGTAGCCTCATCTGAGTAGCCAGTCATTCCTACCAGTAATTTATATGCAGTTATTCCCTATGACCTGCGTGGCATTATGTCTGGGGAGGGAGATAGAGTATACAGACTGATATAAACTAACAGAGAGGGGCTCCATCTACAGAAAGAGAAATGCATCGTTTGTGCTGGGTGTAGCAGACTTTGTGGTATGGTGTCTTTGGATTCACCCATGCTCTTGTCAGTAACCCCTTACCTGTGCCTATAAATTGGAAAGCAATTAATTGATTTTCCAGTGTAAACCTTGGTAGACTAGCACTTACTATAACTTGGTTAGTTATTGGGGCCTTACGAAGAGGGGCTAGAGGTTATTTATGCCTCCCCATCCAAGGAATTGTCACAACACTCTTCTTTTCACTTGAATTCACCAAAAAGCATCAGTATGTGTCTGATCTTGCCCAGAAAATCTTAGCATCTGCCTCTCTTTCAGGGCTCTATCTCCACATGTGACTGCTAGAGTTTTTTTTTCTCATTGTTACTTTCCTTTTTCAAAAAATCATGACTATATATTCACAAAGGGAAAATGATAATGGGGTAGATTTCTTTCTAGTTCACCTATTAAGTCATGCTACTACTATGATCCAGATTTCTTTATTTCTAAAACGGGGTAAACCCTACTTCAAAGAGTTATTGCAAGATTTAAATGCAATAACATGTGCAAAATGTCTAACATGGTAATGATAAACCCAGTTTAAGAAAAATCAGGAGTGGTGGGTGGTAGTTCCATGCATGGATTCTTATGTATTTTTAGGCATTTTTCAATATTGTAATACTTTGGTTTTTGTGGTTTTGTGGTTTTTATTTGCCTATAGCAAATTTTCAAGAGGTGACTTGACTTTAATATTCTTGTGTATTTTAAACTGCATATAATATTAGATAGAGGCATCATAATACTTTGCTTACTTCAGGTCAACAACAGTCAGATTTGGGTGCCTTCATATTGCCCCACAGTGACTGACTTGAGGGCTATGGGAGGAAGCGGCTGTGAATGAGAAGGTGGAGATCTGTCTCTCTTATCTTCATTACTGTATTTATTTGCACGTGTAATTGATTCCATGGAGAATGAGGCAGGCAGAGCTGGGCTTTTGACTTCTTCTACACAGTCCAGCCCATCCTTATGATCTCTGGGCAGTATGTTAGCAGGGATGGGCCCACATCTTTAGAGCAGCTCTAGTAGATTAATTTATCAGCCCCTTTAATAGCATATAAGATTGAAAACATCATTTCCTTAAATGATAGCCAAGAGTTCTGACTTTAAACCTTTCCAGTACAACCCATGTCTCAGGGGATGGAACCAGCAACCATTTCACAGCAAGTGATGTGATCTTACGGTGTCTGCTTCTGACTCGGAACTGAGTGTGTCAGACATGACTCATGCCTTTCCCTAGTGGCTGCCAACATTGTAGCATTCTGTAAAAATACACGAGGAACAAAATGGGAAGTAAAAAAAAAATTTTTTTTTAATGTGTCATGGTAGGAATAGAGAGTCAGAGTCAAAGAACCACAATAAGCAATTGAGATGCATAGGTTATGGTGAATTGTTGAGACTACGGAAAACTTGCAAATTTTCTCTAAGCTCCAGTTTCTGTTCTTTAAAATGGGGCATACCTACAGTAAGGGATTTCTCTAAATTTTTAAGATATAACACGCACACACACATTACTTAGAATGCTGCATTGGTGTAGAGTTACAATGTACTATGTAAGTAATCACTGGTACTGCTTTGCTGATTTTCAGTCGTCATGGAGAAGAAAGGAGGTAATTCTGCCCGTGAGATGGGTCATCTGGCACAGGTTCATCCTATGAGACAGCGAGAGACTAGAGAAAGCCTTAAAACTGCTTAAGAGAAGAAAAATCAGCCAGATGAGCTTGAGGAAAAACATAACAGGAGAGTGGCTGATCCTGTGTGAAATGAGAAAAGCACATCGAGACTGTGTAGCACACAGGCAAGCCGCACTGTGCGCCATGCACTGGAGTGTGACTGGCGTTGATAGGGCCCTAGTCACACCAGGTGGAGGAGTCGCTGAGGTTTATTGACATGTGCTTTTCATCAAATACAGCTCAGTTTAGCCAAGTGTACAGTTTGGTGGTGTTTGATGATTGGACACACCTGTGCATCGTGGACACACACACACACACACACACACACACACACACGCACCATATCACACAATTTGGACATAGAACATTTCTGTCAGTGTTGAAAAGTCCTTGTTTCCCCCTCCCTGCCCTGGAGAATGCTCATTCTGATTTCCAACACCACAGTTTTACCTGGTTGGGCACTTTATACAGATAGAGCCATCCTTTGTGGACTTCCACGTGTCAGAATTCTTTTATTCAGGCTCAGATGTCTAGATTTTTCTACTGAATTATTTTGTGGATGTAGAGGTGTGCACATGCCAAGATGCAGGTGTATGGATCTCAAAGGACAACTTGCAGGTGTCTGTTCTCGCCTCTCCCCTATGTGGGTTCCAAGTTGTCAGGCTTGACAACCAAGTCTCCTACCTGCTGCGCCATCACACCAGCCCCAGGCACCTGCTTCTAAGATCATCCATAACACTGGGTGTGTTCATTGTTTATTTCTTCCTAGTGTCGAGGACTATTTTTATATGGTATTTATCTGTTCTCCTCTGATGGACTTTTGGGGTTTCTGGTTTGTGACTGTCATGAATAGGGAGGGATACTCTAGACATTCTCGAGTAAGTCTTTGGGGGTGTGTTTCATTTCTCATGGGATAACCTTCCAAAGTACCCTGAACTGAGGCATGGAAGAAGGCCTTCGTATCTATAATTTGACTGGTTATTGAATGTAATCTGTCTTGGGTAAAGAAAATGTCCTTTGAGGATAGAAACATCTGGAGACAAGGGCTCAGAAGTGGGACACCCTAGCCACAATCTGCAGATGGAGTAATGAAGGTCTCATTCTAAAGCGGACCTGGTGGGGCATCACAGATTCTACTATAACCGTCTAGAGACCCTTCTACATCATGATTTTGCCTATGTTCTCATTTATGTCCATGTTCTATCTCAAATTTATTATTGTGCATGAAGTGAGTTGGCTGTGGAAGTTCATTTTGTGCATAAAGATCCTCATTTGCTGCGGCGCCAGTTGTTAAAAGACCTGCCTTTCCCTGCTAAATTCCTGGGAACTTTTCTTGAAAATCAATTTACCACATATGTGTGGGCCTATTTTGGGCTCTATTCTGTTTCATTGATCTATTTATCTTCACGTGAAGCAGTTTTGAACAAAATCCGGCAGAAACAAAATAACCCCTTGTGGTCGGGAAGGTAATTCTCCAGCTTAAGGACTAGAGGAAAGTAGCATTTGGCTAGTTTATGGTTTGCTTTAGAAGCACACAATAGTGGCACCTAATAGCTCAAGCCTGAGGTAAATTGGATGGCATATGATCAGAATTAGTAAGGCTATGCTTACAAAGCAGCCCTGAAATCTCAGTGGTTTGCCTGAATAGATGTTCACTACTTAGTAACATTGCTCTTAATGTGATGTATTCCCTAAGCCGTGACTCAGACACCCTGGCTGGTTCCATCTTATATGCGTGGCGTCTAGATGTGAGCATGAGAAAGAAGCTTAAGTAATGTTAAAGTATCTGCCCAGGACATGCCCATATTAATGTTCATTACCTGTCTGTTGTCCCATCACCTAACCCATAGTGCTGGGAAATATTCGTCAGCAGCAAGCCTAAGTGTTGTTCCTGCCGCAGCTGAGCTCAGGAAGAATCACAACAGGGGCAGTTAAGATTTGATTGCTTTAACACGGAGGCTTTGAAGCCCAGGGCTAGGTGTGTGAGCTCTAGGGCTAGATTGCAGCTGGTCCAACCACTAGGCCCTCTTCCCACAGGGGTAACCTTGAGCCTGCACCTCTTTCTCTGCGATGGAGAATAATATTTATCTTAAGCAGTCCCTGTGAGAACTGAATGAGGGAAAAATGTAGCCTTTAGGATCATGCTTGCCAGAGAATAAAGATCTCATGATTCTGTTACTCATGGAGAAGCGTGTAGGCATTGATGTACAGGAGCCAGTACAGCCAGAATTCCCTCCGCTCTGGTTGGCACCTTCTTCCCAGCCCCTTGGCATACTTGGAGGGGAACAGAACATCAGAGGTAAGATAGTTCTTTCTCCTCGCTGCCTGTCTCTGAGCTCGCGGTGGTTTAAACTGCCTTGGAGTTTAAAATGTTTCCTGGGAGAGGCACTGACAGGTGATCAGAGTCCCTACACTGTAGACACAGTTCCTCATGTCTTAGCATCTAGGGATGGGGGAATTCTGAGCTGTTCTCTTCATCTTTGACAGTGGCTAATACAGTTAGTGATTAACTGCTTGCCAATAGCATCCAACAAGAAATGGGTCAGTTAAACCAGAAACCAAAGGCAGAGGGAATCTAGCATTTCCTTATGGAATCAACCCAGAAAGGTGTTTCACTCATTAACAGGCCCAAAAAGCTGATGCCATTATATTCTAATATTACATTTAATGCCAGTGCAAGCCTATATAATTTACTGAAAAGTTCTCTTCTCTTCATGATAAGTCCCTGGAAAGAAACTACTTTACTTCTCTGGTGTCTACCTGTCCACTTTCTCAGAAAGTGTGTCCAAAGAAATTTCTCAGAAACAAACAGTTAGGGTACTGCTTTGTACTCACAGGCTTTGGAAAACTCTATTTTCAAGACCTTGAGAGGTTGCACATAGAATGTTTAGAAATAAGCCTCGAAGTGACCTCTGGCTACCAGTTACTAGTTGTGTGTGTGCGTGCCTCATTGTATTACAGGAGAAGGGGAAATAAATGACTGTACTGGGGATGGGGACATCACAATGTTTAATGTTGTGGTTTAACATAGGAGGGAAAGAAGCTTTTTGTCATTGTTCTCTTAGCAGAGTCCTGATATTAACTCCAGATACCCTGACACCTCAGATCTCATCTCAGTTTACCCAACTGGAGGCCAATAATGGGATTTCCGGGCTAAGAAAGATGGAAGTGAAACTGTTTCAGTGAACTTTGCTCTGCTAACTCAGTGGCCTCTCTCCAAGAAGACTTCTGTCAATGGGCTCCCGTGCCCTGGGCTTACAAAGGGGACTGACCACAGACCTGTTCTTAAAGGCAGGAAGTGGGATCAGGGAAGGCAACAGTTAAGTAAATGCTTATTATTCGCTCCAGGGAAACCCTTACAACGTTCTATTTTAAGGCATTTTCTGGCAGGGGACATTTATCTTTGAGTGACTTCTAAAGTTCTCTTAGCCACGGGAAGGCTGAACTGGAGATGGCTGAGCGATTAGCTACTAGGGTGCTAAGCGCTGTAAAATCTTTGAGGCAGAAGGCTAAAAATAGAAAATTCCACAAGCAGTATTTATTGCCAGAGTGCTGTAGGATATGCCTCACATTACTTGGGCTTCATTCACCTGCTAAATATAATAAATCATATTTACCCATCGTTCCAGGACGCACCCTGGAGAAGTCTTTCAGCTGGTAGGTAATACTCTGGGATGTGGGACATTCTTTTGAAGCCCATGAAGTCGCACAATACACTTAATACCTAGTCATATACAAAGTTCCAGAAAATGTGGCTAACTTCTGAAGCTTCCTTAGTTCTACTAGTCTTGGTCACTCTCATGATAACGAAGCTATTGTGGCCCAACAACTGCTTTAGCATGGCCAGCATTTTTTTTGAAAAGTTTATTTGTGGTATACCAATTCTATGCTGTTCAACTATCATTTTTTTTTACTTTTATTCTTCTCTCATACATCCCATCCCATTCCATTCCCACCACAGTTTCCCTTCCATTCACTCCTCCTACTCTCTCCTCTCCCCTCCCCATGAAATTCTCCTCTGTTTCCCTTAAAAAAATTCTTCACAGATCTTGAGAGGACAATAATCAACTTTATATGGAAAAATAAAAA
>NW_004949096.1:25077982-25079056 GCF_000317375.1 Microtus ochrogaster
AAAAAAAAAAAAGAAAGAAAGAAGAAGAGCAGGTCTCCCAGGGTAATCCACTGAACATGGCTTCACAAGAGCCAAGATGACTGGTCACAAACCCTCATATCACCGCTGGATGTGGCAGCCCTGCAGGGGGAAAAGGGTCCCAAGTGCAAGCAAAAGAGACAGAGCCACTCCCTACTCCCATTGCTGTGAGTCCCACAAGAACACCAAACTGCACAATCTTAAGGTATATGCAGATGACCTAGCTCAGACCCATATAGGCTCTGTGATTGTTGCTCCAGTCCCTGTGACACCATAAAAGCCTTGGTTAGTTGATTCTGTGGCCCAGGTTCTTGTGGTGTCCTTGACCCCTCCGTCTTCTACAATCCTTCCTTTACATTTTTTGCAGGGTTCCCCTGCCTCCACCTGGTGTTTGGCTGTGGGTCTCTGCATCTGCTCCCATCAGTTGCTGGATGACACCTCTTTGATGATAATGGGGCTAGGCACTAATCTATGAGTATAGCAGAGAATCATTCGGGATTATTTTATTGAATTTCTCTTTTCCTTTTGTTTTTGGTTCTGTCCTGGGTCTCTGGGCTGTCTTACCTGTGGTTCCTGGCCATCCAGGCGGTATCAGGTATGGGCTCCCTAATGTGGTATGGGTTACAAGTTGCACCAGTCATGGGTTGGCTGCTCCCACAAATTCTGTGCTGCCGTTGCCCTAGTGTGTCTTGCAGGCAGGACAAATTGTAGGTTTTGTGGCCGAGTTGATATCCAAGTCTCACTGCTAGAAGCCTTGCTGATTATAGAAAATGGCCAGGTTGGGCTCCATATCCCAGATTTCTAGGAGACTTCACTAGGGACACTCTTGTAGATTCCAAGGAGTCTCCACTTCACTGGGTTTCTACATTGCCCTAAAAATGCTCCCCCATTCCAGTTGCTTCTCCCAGTACTGGTCCCTTCTATTTCATCCCCGCCTACCCCCAACATAAAATATATTCTTTTTTTTTTTGGTTCTTGAGACAGGGTTTCACTGTGGCTTTGGAGCCTGTCCTGGAACTAGCTCTGTAGACCAGGCTGGTCTCGAACTCACAGAGA
>NW_004949096.1:25079401-25091094 GCF_000317375.1 Microtus ochrogaster
TTTTTTTGGTTTTTCGAGACAGGGTTTCTTTGTGGTTTTGGAGCCTGTCCTGGAACTAGCTCTGTAGACCAGTCTGGTCTCGAACTCACAGAGACCTGACTCTGCCTCCCAAGTGCTGGGATTAAAAACATTCACCACCACTGCCCGGCAATGTCATTGTTTTTAACAGCGCAAAAATACTCAGTTGTGTAAATGTACTTCATATTTATCCAATCTTCAGTTAAGGGGCATCTACATTATTTCCAGTTTTTAGCTGTTATGAATAAAGCTACGGTGAACATGGTTGAGCAAGTGTGTTTGTGGTAGCATGGAGCATCGTTTGAGTATAGCTGAGTCTTGAGATAGATTCGCAGCTTTCTGAGGAACTGTCATTTTGATTTCTATAGTTATTATACTAGGTTGTACTCACACCAGCAATAGAAGAGTGTTTCCCTTTCTCTACATCCTTGCCAGCATGAGCTGACATTTGTGTTTTTTATAGCCATTCTGACACGTGTAAGACGGAATCTCAGAGTTGTTTTGACTTGCATTTCCCGGATGGCTAAGGATGATGAGCAGTTCCTTACGTGCCTTTCAGCCATTTACAATTCCTCTGTTGAGACTTTTCTGTGTAGATCTGTACCCCATTTTTAATTGGATTATTTAGTTTATTGATGTCTAGCTACTTGGGTTCTTTATATATTTTGTGTATTGCCCTTTGTCAGAGGTGGGGTTGGTGAAAATATTTTCTTGTTCTGTAGACTGCCATTTTGTTTTATTGATGGTATCCTTAGCCTCGCAGAAGCTTCTCAGTTTCATGAGGTCCCATTTATTGATTGTTGTTCTTAGTATCTGTGCAATCAGTGTTCTGTTCAGGAAGTTGTCTCCTGTGCCAAAGTGTTCACAATTTCCCACTTTCTCTTCCATTAGGTTCGATGTATGTGGGTTTATGTTGAGGTCTTTGATATCAACCATCCTGCACAAAACTCAGCTATGATTTTAATCCATAGGATATGGGGATGTATCCTTATCATTTTGTAAGGATCAATGATTGTCTAAAAGTCCATATTTATGTCTTTCATTGAGTAGAACAGCTGCTCAGAGCTGCACCCTGCAAGCATTCCCAATAAAAGCTCAACAGGGCCTTCCTGTTGCCTAAAGTCCCTCCTTCTTTGGCTTGCTGCCATTTCAGTCCAATTTTTCCCAACCTCTTCCTAATAATCTTAAACTATTGGAAAGAAAGACCATTCCCAAAGTGCCCAGGATGTGTGGTTGGAGGTGATGATGTACACCCAGAGCAGGAAAATGGTCTCTACAGGGCTACAGAAGGAATCTGTTCCAGAGGCCCAGGAATGAAAAGTCTTGTGAACTTGGGGACTTCTGAGTACTGCTGTGTTACCAGAGTCCAGACAGTGTGTGAGTGCTCAAAACACATTTACTGAATTAGTTCTTATTTTTTTCTTTTATCTTTGATATTCTATAGTTACATCATTTCTCCCTCTGTTTCTCCCTACAAATCCTCCCACATACCTCTCCTTGTTCTCCTTCAAATTCATTTGGCCTCTTTTCCCCATTAATTGTTATTGTGGCCAGGCGGTGGCGCACGCCTTTAATCCCAGCACTCGGGAGGCAGAGGCAGGCGGATCTCTGTGAGTTCGAGATCAGGCTGGTCTACAGAGCTAGTTCCAGGACAGGCTCCAAAACCACAGAGAAACCCTGTCTCTATAAACCAAAAAACAAACAAAAAAAAAAACCAAAAAAAATTTGTTATTTTGTGTGTGTGTGTGTGTGTGTGTGTGTGTGTGTGTGTAAAAACATATTCAGACTGCAGAATGTAAATCATATGTATATTTTCATTTGGTATTAGGTAACCAGTTGATGTGCTTGTCCCCGATTTCAACCCTCTTATCACCTCTGCAAACCTCTGCTTTCCTTCACTAGTCTGTTGCCCCAGCTTAAGGGCTGACATTCTGTTCTCCAGGCATTTGCTAAAGGCTTCATCCTATCTTGACCGTTCCACTCAGTTTAATTCTGTGAGAATCAGTTCAGTACCGTCCGACACTGAAATCATTCCTGATGGCTTCAGGTCTTGACAGACTTTTCTCTTTTGACATCTCTGCAGCATAAATGACATAATTCATACTGCCTTTAGCTGTGATTTCTTAACCTGAGCATTTTCAGTTGGTCATCCCCTTCACTTCCGTCTTATGGGTGTTCTGCTCCTGGTGGTGAGTCCCACTACTCTTGCCTGAGACTCTCTGTGCCATATCTTTCCCCCATCCATCTCCTGTCTTAAATGCCAGGGTGGTGCTGCACATAATTATTTCCAGAGCTGGTGAAAAAAAAGGTTAACACAGAAATCAAGGAGATTCTGGAGAGGGACTTCAAAACCATACTACAATTCAAATAGACGTTTAAGAGTGAGAAATAGCCAACGAACGTCAGAGGAAATTGCAAGTAGATGTAAATTACAAGGAAAGTGTTTTGGAAAAACTGCATGTGGAGAGAGGAGATGAATGACGGAGGCAGCAGCCAGATCATAATGGACTTTACTTGCTGAACTTTGGTACTTACACGTGATTCTATAGCCATCAAAGTTTAGTTTCAGAGAGCTAAAAGTAACATAGATCTCAACAAGAATGCTAGTTGAATGTTCTTATGTTACACTTGGATACGATGCTGAAGGATGAACTAGATCGGCATAAGATGTCCTTTTTATAAATTAAGTAGCATTTAAGTAAGATGTTATACTTCATGTATGCTTATATAGCATATATTCATGAACTACTGTGAGTTGGGATTCCTGGGGTTCTGAGAAGAAGGAAAATGGAGATATAATGAAAATAATTATTCCATTTCAGTGATGGGACTCATTATGTCTTTTGTTAATATTCAAGCTTTTCAACTTGAATCTATACTGCCTTGACCTTAGAAATGTCTCATTTGTGCTCAGACGTAAAGGAGACATCTTTATCAATCCTCCACCCCTTCTCTGCCCAGGACTCAGAAAACATTGGGGAAGAAGAGGAAGGAAGAATGTTAAGATATGGGAAAATGGGGAAGAGTGCTGTGAAATGCTCTTCTCTGTCATGGCATAGCTATTGCACTCCTGTGGCACTTACAAACTCAAAGCAGTTCTGGTGGCCTGCACACCACATCAGTGAAAATTCCACCATGGCTAGAAAAGAGCTCATGGAGCCCTGCCCCTGGAAAAGAAGCTGATGATGTCTAGGGGAGGGAAAGTCATTTTTCCTTGGGGACTCTGATCACTCAAATGTTTCACATTCTCTTGTTGACGGCCATGTATCCAAGTATATGTGGGTATTACTAATTGGATTCTATGAGTTATTAAGAGAGGTGAGTTGAAGGGTAAGTGGGTTGAATAGGATAAATATACATTTTGCCAATGTATAACATTTTCAAGTAATAAAAATAATATTTAAAAATGTTTACTTTAAAATGACATGGTGTAGGAAGGGACTAGTTGGGAGGTGGAAGGAGTCAATAGGAGTGAACAGAGTATGGAAGAGGTGGTAGAGAATATGGTAACAATATGTTATATTCAAGTACAGAATTGGTAAACACAGCAAGTAAAAATAAGAGTTCTTCATAGCTAGTATTTCTTGGTACAGGATGACACTTTCCTATAAATTATTTGATCACTAAATGCATCTAAACAACACCTTATTTACCTTATTTTTTAATCTAATTTACCTTTTCATTATGAGAACATTAAAGAACCACTCTTTTAAAATCATTTTCACTAGTATGGTGCATGGTTATCAGCTCCAATTGCTATGTTGCACAATAGATCCCCTGAACTCAGTGCTTTGTCTACCATTCCCCTAGATTCCATCTCTGCCCACCTTGTCTATGTTCAGTTAGACTAATGGTTTCCCAAAGATTGATTTGAGCTGCTGTAGAATTCCAAGGCTGGATCATAAGAACTTAACAGCACAGGAAAAACATGCTTTAAAGCAAAAAAGTAACTCTGGAAAGAGACTAAAATGTGGCTGAGAAACCGGGGGCCTTAGATGGTCCCAACAAAACACTGAGAAGAAAACTCTACGGGGTCCTAGGAAATGTGGGCTAGAGCCAGTCACTCAGTTGAGGTCTTCTCATTCCCACCCTTGTCATCTATATTAAGGATCAATTATTTTCTTGACTTACACAATACTTGCCACTCCGCTCACCAGAGGACGGCTCATCACTGGCTAATATGTGTTTATTGATTACTTCTGGGCCTCTTGGCAGAATGAATTAGAGCCAGGTGCTATCCTTCTGTACTCTGTGATAATTCTCTGTTGCTTCTTGCTAAAAAGTAGAGAAATAAAACCTCTTTGGTAGCAGCAGTGACAATGGCATAATGTCAAGTGCTAGAACACACTCAAGCTCACCTGGTTGTTTTCCCACGGGCAATGAGAAGTATGATTCAAGATCTTTTTTCTGTATCTGCCTTTACTATTACATACTGAATTCAGGAGCCTGTTTTGTCATTCCTTGTTTGAGACAGGGTCTCATGTGTCCCAGCTTACCTACTATGTAGCTGAGAATGACCTTGAATTTCTGTCTCTCTGGCCTCCTCCTCTTAAGGCATACAGACATGTGCTACCACACACAACTCAGTGAGAAGACTCTGAAGTTTAAGAACTGAATTCTTTCTTCTTATAGTAGAATATCCCAAAACTCCAGAGTGACTTTAAATTCAAAATAGCAAAGTGACATGATTTGATTACCAGGAATGCCTTACTTCTATAATAAGAATTTTCATGGAGTCTCTGAATAGCAACACTTCTTTTTCTCTCCCCCAATAATAAAAATGCAAACAAGCTTCTTCAAGAAAATAGAGCACACCTTTAATCCCAGTACACAGGAGGCTGAGGAAGACCTGTCTCTGTGAGTTCAAAGCCTGCCTGGTCTACCTGGCCAGTTCTGGGCCTCATAGGAAGACCCCATCTCAAAGAAAATGTAATCTATTGAAGATATTAATATTATTTTTAGAAATATTTTTTATGTTCTATGTGATTTGTCTTAAGTGGTAGCACTTTATTCATGGAACCCGGAAGTCTTCCTGTCCAGAACTACCCTTCTTGCTAGCTTTCATATTTTCCAAGAATATTTGGAATTAAGAAGAACTGAGCAGTTTCTTTTGTCCACTGTATGTTTCATTACCTGTCATAATTCAGACTATTCCCAAATCCAAAGCAACCTGTAAGATGGCAGTAAGCCCTCACCTTGATGAAAATATTATAATATTGTAATATTGCGATAAATTAAAAATCCAATTCAAAAAACCCTAGCATGCCATGACTCACTCAGATCAACTTGGACCATGGCAATGGTGGAACCCCAGTGTTTCCCTCTAGTTCCTGAACCAGTTCTCTCTTTCAGAGAGATCTTCATTGTGAGGAGTGCAGGCCAGATTGTGAGTATAACCACAGTGTTGTGCAACCTGACTCTTCTTGCAAATCTCCAGCTAATTCAACAGCTGTTGCTATTTCCATCTCTCCCTAATCACTCATAACCTCTTCCATTTGGTTTTCTGTTTCTTTTTTTAAAAATTATTTATTTTACATATCAACCATAGTTTCCCCTCTCTCCTCCCCACCCATGCCCTCCCACCACCTCCCTTCTACCCCGAACTCATCCACTCCTCCATCATCATTCAGATGGGGTAAGGTCTCCCTTGGGAATCAACAAATCATGGCATATCAAGTTGAGGCAGGACCAAGCTCCTCCCCATGCATCAAGGCTGAACGAGGCATAGGAAACAGGTACCAAAGAGCTAGCTCATACATCAGGGACAGATCCTGGTACCATTGCTAGGGGCCCCACAAACAGACCAGGCTATACAACTGTCATCCATATGCAGAGGGCCTAGATGAGTCCCATGCAGCCTCCCCAGCTGTCAGCCCAGAGTTCGTGAGCTCCCACAAGCTCAGGTCAGGGTTTCCCAGTCATGATCTTTCTACCTCTTTTTGCTCATATATTCCCTCCTCCTTCTCTTCAGCTGTACTCCCGAGCTCGGCCCAGTGCTTGCCTGTTGATCTCTGTAGCTGCTTACATCAGGTATTAGATGAAGGCTCTATGATGCCAATTAGGTTAGTCACTATTCTGATTATAGGAGAAGGTCAGTTCAGGCACCCTCTCCCCTATTGCTATGCATCTTAGCTGGGGTCATCCTTGTGGGTTCCTGTGAGGTTCTCTGGCATCAGGTTTCTCCTGTTTGTATAAATTTGATAGAGATATATCATTCAAATGGAATCATATGATATTCTTCTTGCTACTAACTCTAGCGTTCCTGTTTATAATTTCTCAAGGTTACTTCATATTCTAGCCTATGTCAAGATTTTCATCTTGAAGGTACAATGATATGCATAGAATGTTTTGTTCATTGATTCATTGTTGGACCCTTGTGTTGCTTTGGTCTTTTGGCTGTGAATGACGTTTCTATGAACTTGAAGATAACATGGGTATTGAGACCGTGCTTTCAATTCTTTGTGTTTATACATGGAAGTGGAACAGTTAGACCATATTAGAAGTATTATTTTTACCCTTCGAAGAACCCTATTCTTTTTTATGGAAGTGGCACTGTTGTCCCTTCTCACCAAGAGTGCATCTGCATTACATTTTCCAACATTGCCATAAATATCAGGAGGACTTGTGTTGTCCATAGTAGCCATCTTAATGAGTAGGAGCGTGCTCTCAGATTGTTGTGTTTGACTCTTTTTTTTTTTAGATTTATTTATTGATTATGTATACAGTATTCTCAGTGCTCTGCCTGCAGGCCAGAAGAGGGCACCAGACCTCATTACAGATGGTTGTGAGCCACCATGTGTTGCTGGGAATTGAACTCAGGACCTTTGGGAGAGCAGGTGGTGCTCTTAACCACTGAGCCATCTCTCCAGCCCTGTGTTTGATTCTTAAATATTCATATTTGAAGACTGTCATATATTTTAAAAAATACAAGGTGAGTAGACAGAAAATAAGTCTTGTAGAAAGTACAAATAAATCAGGAAAGACAATTTTTTTCTTATTTTTACCTTAAGGTTCCTAGGGAAAGTAGTTATTCAATGTATAAAACAACATACTTTATAAAGCAAATAAGGAGCAAAATGCTTAGCATATGACCTGGACAGAGGATGTGGCTCAGAACTGCTGTTCCCATGTAGCATGTACAACCCTGACTTTGATTCACACTATCACAAAATGCAATAAAGTAAATTAAAAATACTGTTGAAGTATTTAAAAGGACAAGAGAGTAGAAAATAATGCTGAGGCACTCTCTTACAAATCCAGAGTAGGCACAGAAGAGTGATGGCATGATGTCAGCAGATCAGGGAAAACAAAAGAAGACAAGCACAGACATTTTGAGATAATTTTTGAAAACTGCAAAGTAAGATTGAAGATCCATTTCCTAGCACAAATAAAGCATACTGTACATACATTACATCGTGTGGATGCACTACAATATGGCACTGAGCTTCACAGATATGCACAGTTATGCCAATCCACAAAATAACAATCCTACTGAGAGAGAATTGTGAGTCTAAAAATTCCAAATGGAAAGCCTTATAAATTTGCTAGAGAATGAACCAACAAAACTAACCAAAAAAAAAAAAACCAAACTAAAAACAGGCCAATAATCAGATAAACAAAGGGACAATAATCAGAGCAGTAGGGACGCAGTGTACTAATCGAGTAGATGGGAAATTTTTATGTGAATATGGCTTTCAAGCTTAGATTTCTCTGCTCAGCAAGACTACCAAAGTTGTATAAGAATATAGAAAATATCATATGTATTCTAACAGAAATGAAAAATGGAAAAGGGAGAATGGAATTCCAGAAATAATAATTTCAAGCCCAAAGAGCAATGTGGGAAAATCCTAGCATGACAGCCAGGTTGTACTAACAATTAATCATGACAAAACAGAAGAATGCTTTGGGAATATTATAAGGGAATAAAAGCAAGCAGGAGAAAGAAATTCTACAGATACATCACGATTTACGAATCTTTAAATGGTACAGGGAAGCAAGAAGACACATTTATAAAAGTAAAACAAAGGCCACTAGAAATTTTAGGAAAAGTAAAATCTATACAGTAAGGAAATATGAAGGTACATTCCTATATGGCTCTATGAGTGAACTGAGCACTCGTTATAGATTATTTATATGGTGGATCACATTGATAGATTTGCGTATGTTGAACCAGCCCTGCATCTCTGGGATGAAGCTTACTTGATCATTATAGAAACATTATTATATAGATGTCTATTTGTTGATGTATCTTTTATAATTAACCTTCTAAAGGCCTGAAAGACTGATGTGTCCACAGAATAACGTAGACAATTTCAACCTTTGCATTTATTTATAGAGTGTAAATGTGAACACTCAAATTAAAATCAAGGAGAACACTCATAACCCCTCATTCTCACATAGTGAACACTTAAAAAAAATCCTATCTGTAGGAGATGGAAGAAGTAGAGTGAGGCATTGAATTACAAAGACAAAAAATGCAAAGTCTTAATAGGTAAAATTTAAGAATTAGAAATTACAGTTTAAGGATGTTACTAACTGAAGAGGAATCAGTAGAGAACCTATGAGACTTTTAAACAGGTGATACTAAAGGACAGTGGCTGTGGGCTTACAGCCAGGGACTGCCAGTTTCCATTATGCTATATCTTAATTATTTTATTTTTTAGCAATGGGTATGGGTTATTTTGGCTAAAAATTAAGAATCAATAAAATCAAACTTAGTTTAAACTACATTCCGTATACCAAATAAAGCAAAAAAGTGATAATTTATGGTATTTGTGGAAAAGTAAATAACATGGCCATGTTCAATCTGCAAGTCATGATACACAATATTTTGATAAATTTACAATCATGCGTTTAGTATGAACAAAGACTAAGAGATAAGATGCGGCTAATGTTGGCTTTGGCGTGAATTTGTGAGTGATTACCTCTGTAAATCTTCATGTCTTCTATGTTGCTTTCTTGAGGATACAGTCAGCATTGCAGGTTATTATTAGATGCATTTTTTTATCTTTCAGGATATTTATGAAAATTAAATGTGGCTGTGAATGACATGAGCAAATGGCCTCCTAGGCACTAATAAAGGTCACTCTGGCTATCACAGAGACACAGTGAAGAGGCTCAGCTTATAAGTTTCCAAGTTCTCTCATGTCATATATGCAAATTATTTACTGAAAACATGGTGCATATCTGTGAAAAATGTTTTTTATATTATTGGATGAATTGGCTTCATTGTTCAAAATCATTTGTTCCAACCACAGTCCTGATGTTGGGGGATGAATAAGATGAATTTTCAGTTTTTAATTCACTTTTCAAATGAATGTAAGCAATAATGTCACATTTTTATTTTGTATCTAAATATTTTTTTAAAAAAAAACAAACATATTGGTGTAAATGGACACTGCACGTTCTTTTCCTGGGCACCCAGACCCGAATAATCACACAGAAATTATATTAATTACAGTAGTGCTTGGCCAATGTCTCCAGCATATTCCTGCCTATCTCTTAAATCTTAAATGAACCCATTTCTATTAATCTGTGTATTACCACTAGGCTGTGGCTTACCAGAAAGGTTCTGATGGCATCTTCCTCCTTTAGCAGCTACATGACATCTCCTTGACTCCCCCTACTCTCTATATCTCTCTTTGGATTTCCTGCCTGACTTTACTCTGCTAAACCATTTACCAAAACAGTTTTATTCATCAACCAATAAAAGCAACACATATGCAGAAGGACATTCCACATCATTTGGGTTGTCCTAGTTCTTGAGCTACCCCAGATAGGCTATCTATATAATTTCTGTTTGTTTGTGGTTGTCTTAAATACTTCAATCGCTTAACATTGGTGTTTCTCAGTCACCCAGGACTAAAACAAGGTAAGAGTATTCCTGTAAGACTACAAGATGAGTTGCTTGTCTTTGTATGTAAATCATATGATGCTGAAAATAGGGGAGCATTTGGCTCACCCAGTCACAATTTATCATTCATAGAATGATCATTGTGTATGAAAGAACACAAGGTTGCTACTGTTATTGATTTTTACCAATTTAATCACATTCTTTCTTTGTTATTGAAAACAATTTTTCATCAAATATATTTGATCAGTTTCCCCTCCCTCGTTTCTTCCCAGATATTCCATACCTCCCCACTCACCCAACTCCACTCCTTCTTTTCCTCTTTTTAGAAGACAAATAGGCAAATATCTTTCAATGAGTCTGTTTGCAGTGTTGGACATTGTGTGGCATCTGAAACTTTGTAACTGACCCAGTCTCTAGCAGTCACAGGTGGCCCAACGTGTCCCACATTGTACAGATTAATTTATCCTGAACTCGTGCTTGCTTCAGATGATCTGAAAGAGTTATCTTTGCTAGGCAGAAAGTGTGTGTGAGCACACTTCAGTGAAAACCTCAGATACTGAGGCAATCGTGAGATTTTTGGCAAAGAAACCTGAATACTGTTTCTGTTTGCTGGAGAAAAAAAAAAGTGTTTTCAAGTGTTCACTGCATAGGCAGGTTAGAGAACAGCAGCCCAGAACTGACTCCCTGCCTGATTCTTGCCCCTTACCCTCCAGCTATATGTATGTATGTGTTTACAGGTTTGCTTAACTTCTGTGCTTTAAGTACAGTGCTGTGCTGGTTCTAATAAGTCTCCAAAAGTAAAGCTGGTTTTAGGATTCTAAGAAACAGTAGGAAGTAGGTTAGTCATGCCTCCACACATTCTTGTATCCCCATTCTGGAAAGACAAAGTTCTTGGAGTAACTTTCAAACATGGGTGAGTAAAGGTGTTGAGCTTTCTTGAACTGTCCGCTGAAACCACATATCCCTTTCCGTTTTAGCTTCCTTAGAGCCATTGAACAGTTTGATCACGGTAGAGGATGGAAGAGTTGCAGTATTCTTGCAGAATTATTAGACCAATATTTTTGGTCTATTTGGTGGAATCCTGAAGCTTCAGGGCTTTTATAGATGATGTTTCCAATGTCCGAGACAATATTCCATCGCTTCACCTGCATACTCCTACCCAACTTTTTCCAGTGACCAAAAGCTGATTCCTAGTGGAAATATTTTTGAAGCTAGTATATGTATCTATTTTAAAATATTTTGGATGTATTCTTTGTTTTTGTTTTATAGTATAGTAAGTATAGTATCTATCAATTAGATGCTTGCTTGATTCCTTCATGTCAGTATCCTCTACCAGACTGAATTTAGTGAGAAAAGAAGAATGTGTATCTTGCTGACTACTGTGGCCTTAGAAACAGGTATATGAACAGATATATGGTGAGCCCATTATAAACCTTTGTTGGTTGAAATAATGATAAAATTGTGTCATGGTGTAGTTGTATAACTTTTGAGTCTTATAGCATATGTAATGGCCTTAAGTTGGACCTGACACATAAGTATACCTTGATATAAGAATTGAAGACAGAGTCGCGGCAGCGGCGGACCAGCGGCTCAGTCGCGGCGGACCAGCGGCGCAGTTGCGGCGGCGGCGGAGCGACACAGCGCTGCAATCAAAAATAGGCTCTGGGGGACCGGCGGAGACAGAAGCAAGCAGAGGGGACCGGCGTGGAGGCAGAGGCAAGCGGCGGGGTCCAGAGGGGTCCGGCGAGGCAGCAGCGGGGACCGGCACAGCTGGCACGAGGCGGGGAAGGGCACGCAAAAAGGAGAGCAGACATCCCACTGC
>NW_004949096.1:25097605-25106789 GCF_000317375.1 Microtus ochrogaster
TAGAAGGAATATGGGAAAGTACGACAGAGAAGGGAAGGAAGCCAAGCTTGGAGAATGAATAATAGGATGTAAGCAACAAGGACTCAGTCCTGCTCAGAGCCTCTGGGGGACTGTGTGGAACATATTTCTGAGTTGTTCTAACTGATGGGTGAAGTATTGCGTATTTATTTACTCATTTGTTTGAAGGCTAGTCCATGGGCCATTAGTTCCCTAACACTTCCTGTCTGTTCCACTTTAGAACTAAGCAAGCTTCTATGATAGGAGGAGTCCCATGAGGGGACAGAGCCCATGACACAATGGCCCTAGCTACTACTGAAAGGGTGGCGAAGGAATTTGAGTGGGCACTACAGTAATGTAATGTCCAGAAACTCAGCTGAATGAAGCAGAAACCAGGAGTAATTATTAGATGCTGAAAAGGAAGGAGGCAAACAAAGCTTCATTAGGTGTTTGTGCAGCTCAAGTATGCTTTAGGAAGTGTGCAAAGTTGCTAAATTGCATGAGAAGTTTCTATACTACAAATTTACAGCTGTGGCAGTAAGAAATCACATACGAGTTATAATGTCGAAGCTTTGAAAACATGCTCCTCTGTGGTCCTAAAAACATAGTTGGTGACATCTCCCTTTGGTACATGGAGCCATTTCTGTCAGGTGAACCACTATCGTCCGAATCTTTTTAAAATAGGTGTTTTGTGGCATGTTTTTAAGGAAATAATTCTCTTGTATAGATTCTAACAGAAAGGGCCTATATAAGAGCAAAGAGGAGTTAAACAAGGAATATAAATATCCCAGGGCTGAGAGAAATCTGCTCAATCCTTTTCCAGCACCATGCTTCTGGTTATTAGAACATCTCCACTACTCCTGGCCCTTCTTCATGCTGTAGTTACATTTCTATAGCAATATTGTTATGAAGACCATAGGAATTAGGCAGAATATATATGTATATATGCAAGAATGCAGCATCATTCCTGACATTACTTCTAGGAAGAAGAAGAGAGAGAAAGAATCATGTAATAAAAACAAGAGGAGGAAATTTTACCAGTTTGCCATTAGTAATAAGATAAATCCATTCAAGATATACACATGCAGTTGATGATGAAAGCAAGGAAAATTTAGCAATTTTGGATGTTTATTTGGCAGAGTACAGGACTGAGAACTCTCAATTATGGATTTTAAGTTTGACACTTTGCCAGTCTGGCAAGTTTTCAGAGCGTCTGTCGGATGCTGATACAAAGTGGTACAGAGGAACACGAAGGAAAGCAAACTTACCAGCCTGGATGGATCCAGGATGGCCTTTCCAACCCAATTCCAAGGAAAGGAAACAAGCAGCTATTGAGCAGAATGGTGTGTGAGGCACAATGTGAGTTGTTCCACAATTTGATGCCTCTGTTAACATATCCTGAAACTTTGTAGGTAAGTGTAATAGTTCTCTTCTCAGAGGAGGACATGTGGGAACAGATCATTGAAAAAATTCACTCAGTTCCCACCTAGTAAAAACCAGAGTCAAAACCAGACCTATTTGGTTTCAAAGTTTACATTCTTTGTACTAACCTGAATGGTACAAGTTATCTATCTATTCTCTTGGTACTTTGGGAAGTCAATCGAAGTATTATTACCATTGTTTTCCATGGTGGGAAAAGTGGAAGGCAGCGTATTTAGCACTGCACTGCAGAGTCCCCTATCCAGAGTAAAGCTTGTGTCGGTATGTTGCTAACTCTACGACAGGTTTAGACAGTGGGGAAGAAAGGAAGTAATTGCAGAGTACAGAAAAGTTTACTTTCATAAACTTTAACATTGTTTAAAATATTTTTTTTGTAAATCCCAAAAGATAGATTAGGGAGTTAGAATGCAGCATGAAGTCGTCCAGGTTCAGTAATGGAAAAGGAGAAGGAGGGGGAAGGGGAGGAGGGAAGAGAGAGGGGAAGGAACATTTTACATTCCAATCTTTCATGTGGTTATAGGTTGGCCCAAATTACAGTAACTTTAATTTTTTCACTTGTGGGGGTAGGTAAGAGGCACCCTATTATTCCATCATCTTTAGTCACAAGTTGTCACTTTGGCGGTCAAGCTGGTTTTCTAGTGCCTCTTAGGGTGTTATCTTGAGAAAAGAACTGTAATTTCAGTGGGAAAAAAAATCTTTTCTCTGTTCTGTGAGACTCTTGTCTGATACCATAAACTAATTTGTTTCTGAAATGATGTAATACAGTACAACTCATCTCTAAATCTCTTGGAACTTTACATACCAAACATGCATCAATCCTGTTTCTCACAAGTCAAGATAATTTCTCAAAAATGCAGCAGCCAGCTAGTGCAGTAACAGGAGGGAGGAAAATTGATTTTAACATCTAATTCTGAAAAATGAGTGGAAAACAATTGGAATTTGAAAGGGAGGGAGAACAAGACAAATGTATAGTGCCTGTCACCAGGTGTTTCAGTATACACCAACATCAGGTATTTTTACCCAGCCCTAGAGGTTCTAGACAAATGTGGTATGTTATGAGGCATAGCATTAGCAGAGAGATTCTGGAAGCTCTCTAAAGTTTATAACCACTGGAATGGGAAATAACGTGCCACCCAAAGGATTGTAATAGTCATCAATGATTGCAATAATCAGTGACGGTCAGTTTTAAAATCACACTGTGAGGATCTTGTGGCCACGCTCATAGCCAGGTGCACAGACATGCTCTGCAGAAGACTGAGCCTGGGAAGATATTTGTAATGTGAAGTCATGCTGTCTTTCCTTCTTTTTCACCTGCAGCCCCCGCCTCCAGAGCAATGCTCTTTATAGTAGTTTTTATATTTTAATCTGAGACTCAATAATGGAATGATTTGGGCCTCTTTAATCTCCACTATCTGCTTCATAACACATGGCAGAGAGGCAATTCAACAGTGGGTATTTCTGAATGTCAGCCTGGCCTCTACGATGATGGACAGGTAAATCAGAGAGACAGGCGGACCATAAATTTTGAGCTGGTGATAGGATCTGGCCGGACCCCCTGACTGACAGCTCTTTAGTGACACAGCCAGGCACTCTGGTAAGTCCTTCCCCTGGACTCCCACATCAGTCAGACGCCGAGAAATCATATTTGGTTGCTCTGTGAAGAGGCAAACCCAGACCTGGTTCACTCTGAGAATCCCGGCTCTTAAATCTCCTCTGATTAGCTAGGTGATTTATCTGGGACCCACTTGCCTGGAAAGGAAGTTGTAGTCAGGTCCTCCATGCCTGCCCTCATCTTAACTTCCGGCATTTGTGAGCGGATCTGAGACTGCATTCGCCAGCTGTCATTCAGCCACACAGACGGTTCAGATTTATGCCAATGGCTTTCCCATTGTCACACAGGGAGGGGGGTGTCATGTGACAAGACCTCCTTCTCTGTTTCTGGCTCACTCATAATCGTCAGGACCGGGTTCTGGCCCAGAGCAGCACATCTCAGTGAAGGACTCCTGCATAGGGCTTCTTCAGGATAGCATCAGTTTTCACACCAGTCTATCAGTGTGGAGGGGATCACCTCCTAAGTCCTTCAGCATTTTGTGGCTGGTCCTCTGACTGGCACCTCCCACTGATGCCAAGAGAGTCAGCCTAGGGATTCTCCATAGCAGTTCTCTAGCCTGTGCCCACCTACACAAAAGTCCCTCCGTCTGCCCTCCAGGGAAGCAGTAAACGTCATCCCAGGGTCTCCAGCCTCTAATCTTTTTAACTTGTGATAGACACTTCAAGCCCAAGTATGGTATGACAGATAACAAACACATGGCTGAAACAGGCCAGTGGAGGACTCAGTAGGAGGATGGGGGACTGTGGCACACTGCAGAGCAGGTGGCCCATCTGCAGAGAACACCTGCTACTCCGCTGAGTTAGTTGTGGCCAAGAAGGAACTGAGAGCAGGGAGTTCCAAGAGAAACTATAAATACAGATTATTACATGAAACCTGGTCTTAAATGTTGACAGCAAATTTCATGTTACTAAGACCATTGAAGACAGACAAAATGTTCTGTGGGTCAGGGAGGGTTCAGGGATGCCCTTACTGACCCTTATAAGCAGTCTTTCTCTGTGTCTTCAGGTCTTTTCAACCTCACCGCCCCCCCCACCTCTACTTTTCCATGTTTCTCAGTGCTGTATGAGGGATCTTTTACTGATTTTATGCACAGTCAGTGACCTCACAAAGGACCAAGGGAATGTTTTTGTGCTTCCTGCATTGAGACAGTATGCTCTAGCTAGCAAGAAAGATTAGAGAGTACATTTTCTTCCTCAACCCCGATTACAGGCTTTGGATCCCAAAAGGCTGATGCTCATATTTGACAACAACTTCGTTGCCCTGGCTGAGGAAAGAAGCCAGATGTTTTGTGTTAAAACTACTAGGCAAGGAATAATTTTCATAAAAAATGGAGTCCCTATATACCAGAGAAGGAAGCATAGCACATTTGATTTTTACTGTAAGTAAAAATTCTGAGATGTAAAATATAAAATTTATACAAAATAATAAAATAATACAATCAAAATGTTTTTCCACAGTTCCATTGATAAAATTCTTTATTGGGACTTCTTTTAAGAATGATACTGCTCAGTCTTTGTGGTTCACACTTGTAAGCCTAGCCCTCGGGAGGCAGAGCAGGGGGATTTCTATGAGTCTGAGGCTAGTCTGCCCTAGATAGTGAGTTCCAGGCCAGCCTGGGCTATAAAAGGAGACACTGCAAAAAGGAAAATCCTGTATAAATTTAAAATAATTTCAAAAGGATATATGCTATGTTAACAGAAACTGTTGATGAACTGCCCTTTTAGATGACTTTTTCAGAGTTACGTTTTCTCATGTCATGCCAGTAGTCAAAGTAATGTCTCTTTATTGTTAACCTTGTGAGTTTCAGCAAATTACAGTAATGAAAGGAATTCCTCACTTGCAAAGCATCTGTACTTGTAAGAATTTGAAAGTATTGGAAAGGAAAGGAAAAGTAATTGAGTTATGATGACCTTACAACAATAAATTAGGCTGTGTAGTTGGAAACAGTGGCACACACTAGTGTTCTCAGCAAAATTGAAAGGGAAGAAATTACATGTTCAAGGCCAGCCTGGACTACTTAGTGATTAAAGGTCAGCTTAGATTATAGCTCAGTTAAAAAGAAAAGAAAACACGGGGTGTCTGGGTCAAACGGATTAACAGCTCACTAAAAATGTAGGTAGCATTAACAATGGCAAGTAAGTCTATAATACCTTCAGAATACATTGAACAAGAATATCCTGCTGATGTATGATTTTTGGAGTTCATTTTCAGAAGGAGATTCTTCCTGCATGCTCCTCTCTCCCTGGTAGGTGAGCTATGGTTGCTCAGATCAGATTGGGAGTTAAATGTTCAAAAACACGTGGTGCCGTAGAGCAGGGAAGCTCAAGGTATTGAGATCATGATATATAGAGAAACTTAAAGAGACCAAGCTGTGCCACATCTGTTGAGGCAGGTTTGTTCAAGAAGAAGGATGTAGGTCTATCCCACAGCCTGGGTACCTGGGAGCTGATGAGGGCTGTAAGCTGGCATCTTAAATAGCATGCTAAGATGGAGCCTCCTGGAATATGCTGACACTTACTGTTTCTTCAGGCTTAGTTCCCTTGTGCTATCACATTTCATGTTAATCCACAATCCTAGCTTTGCACAGGAGCTGGGATTTCAGAGACCTCAGCTCCCTTAGAGCAAGATAGGCGTTGATAGCAAACAGACTTTTGGAAGGCATCACAATTGAGTCTCAGTCCTGGCAAGCCAGTGGTGAGCCTGACTCAACATCCTTTGTTTTTGCCTGCTAACCAATTTAAGGGCAGCAATTACAGTGTTCTTCTATTCTGCATTGCTGCATTCAGTAAGCAAGTTGACTCAGATCCAAGCCCTTTCCAGTGAAATGAGAAGATGAACCCTCCACAGTTGTTCATGGGCCACAGCTGAGTTGTCGGTGCCTTCCAATCAATCCTACATGCAGGGAGGAGATTGACAGTAACTGATGCCAATACAAACCTGAACCCTAGCTACAGTTACAGATGTAACTATAAATAAAGACAAGGATAGTATGGGAATGCATGCGTTTCTACATGTCAATCAAATCCTCAATCTCCTTTTTATTTATTTATTAAAGATTTCTGCCTCCTCCCCGCCACCTCCCATTTCCCTCCCCCTCCCCCAATCAAGTCTCCCTCCCTCGTCAGCCCGAAGAGCAATCAGGGTTCCCTGTCCTGTGGGAAGTCCAAGGGTCATCCACCTCCATCCAGGTCTAGTAAGGTGTGCATCCTGAAACCCCAAGGTCCAAATCTCCTTTTTAATAAGCATCAAAGATTAATGACAAATACAAGCATATATACCACAATAGCATACATTAGAGCACCAAACCCCTCTTCCCACCCCCCTTTTTCCCTCCTCAGCCCCTCACTCTGTCCTGACTTCTCACCCTTGATAAATTGTGCATGCATTGACATTTGTTAAAAGCAGTTGTGTAGATATTCTTTTGTGTCCAGCTTCCTTCACTCAGTCTCCTCTTTGTGAGCTTCAAACCTGTGAAGGCGTGACCTCATAGTAAGGTGACCACATGGAAATGAGATCCGTCCTGGTTTATGATACTATCTCAGTGTAATTATTCATAGTATGCTTCCCACTTGCAAATGTGTCCTGACTTGGGAAAACAATGGAGTTTTTCGCCCTCCTACTACCAAGGGAAAGAGATGCAATCCTCTCTTCCCCCCCCCCCCCCCCCGCATCTGGCAGGTTGCCCTTTTCCTTTCAAGTCTGCTCCTTCTGATGGAGGTAGCTGGCTCCATCTGACTCTCTCCATCTGAGCCCTGCAGATAGAGAAGACTGTGAGTCTCTGGTTGCCCTCCCTAAAAATCTATAAAAGCTGCAGAGGTAGGTGTTCACTCACTAAATTGAACTCCCTTCATGGAGACCTTCCTCCTCCACGGTGAGCTGTGTGAAGCAAGGTAAGAGGGAAGTTCAGGAAGCACTAGGAGGATGCTTGCTTTAGTTTAAAGAAAAAGTGGCTTCCCTAATACAGGGTTTAAGTTGCCTCCACAGGGGGTGACATTGCAAATGCATCTCTCCATAGCTTATATTCCCTCCCATTAAACCATGCCCTGAATCAAGAAAACAGTTGTAAACATTTTTTAAAATTGCATTTATTGCCTTTTATCACCTTTGATCTCTGAGCTACTGTTTCTATGGATCATAGTGACCTAAAGTTAAGGCAACTCATACAGACAAATTTGAAGTCTGTGATCTGCTAGGCCCGCAGCATGCCGGAGCCAGCCACTGGGATTTGATCACTCTGAAACAACTAGTTTCCATAGTAGGTGTGTTCTGGTTACTAGGATATATTAAGGTCATTAACAACCCAGGGCCACTTATGACCTAATGCCCTTCTCTGTACTGTGTGCGATGTGCCCCGTGAGAATTTCATTTGGCAGTATCCCCTGCTCTCTACAAGGGAACAGTAAAAATAGTACTTCATTGTTGGGGTAATATCTGCAAGGGCTGCAGAGTCAAGAAATCTTTTCATGCCTCCTTCAGAGGACATGAAAGCTCGATGCTACACTTATAGGGCAAAATGCACTCATACTCAAAGCTCATTCAAATATTTATATGTTTTCTCTTCAGTAGTCTACTGCAGGGGAAGATGGTACCTTTCTTATCTCCAGTGTCTGCTATGATAAGTATATTGCATATGACACAAATTTAATCTCCTGGTAAAAATCCTACAATAGCTCTTTTTACAGCTAGGTCAGCATTATCTCCTCCCCCAGCTGAACACTACTACATGGCTATTAAAATAAGAATATTAAGGGCCAGGTGTGGTGGTGACACCTTTAGTTCTGGTACTTGGGAGGCAGAAACAGGCAGCCTGGTCTACATAGAGCGTTCCAGGCCAGCGAGGGCTGCAAAATCAAAACTCTGTTTCAAAAACATTCTTTTTAAGTGTTATTAATATTGTAGAATTTCTGACTCAGAGAGTATCTTTGGATGGATTTTTTTTTTTATTCTTTGGTAATTTGTGAATGTGGGCACCCATAGAGTATATTTCTAGATAGAAAGTGTTCATACTATGGTTACCCTAGGAAATAAGCTGCAAAACTGTTAGTGCGATGCTGTGTTTTGAAAGGATTTCCCATATTTCCTTAATCCAAAGAGAACTTTTCCTTATCACCTCACAGAGTGAATGCCCCGCCCCTTAGAAGATATTCTGTTATTTAGAAAAATATTATGTATGACAACATTTTAAAGTCAACTGGTTTTTCCCCTTTCTAATATGTTCTGTAGAAATGAAAGGGATTGGCCAAAATATTAACAGTGGTTATGCCTTTGAGGGAACTGTGGGCGATTCAATATTTTCTTTTTCTCCTTCTTATTTTCCTCAAAAAGGCATATGGACTTGGTAATATATTTTTAATTTTTGCCTTACTGATTTTCTTTTGCAGTGCTTGGATTGACCTAGGGCTTGGCACTGCTAGGCAAACACTTTCCACTGAAGTATATAGTCTCTGTGTTTTTGTTGTTTTTTGTTTGTTTAATTTTTAAACTTTTTTGTTTTCAGGTTAAGTTTTCCTAAATTGCCTAGACTAGGATTTTCATTTGTAATCCTCCTGCCTTAACATCTATGTAGTTGATCTCACAGGCTCATACAGTGAGGTTCATCTGATAATGGCTTTTTAAATGGGATAACTAACATACCAGGCCCTCAGTCAGAATGAAATGCTCTATCAGAGAAAGAGAACTTTCTTTTTGTTATTGTAAAAAAGTAACAAATGCAGAAGCAAAGAACCCAAGATCCTTTGCAGGAGATCTGTTTCTCAGAAAAGGATATAGAAACTGGTTGAAGAACATTTTCTTGGCCGTAGATATTTCTGAACCCAGTAAGAATATCAGATAGAAAAGAAATTATAAACTACTATAAATTCATACTTGAGTCTGTGGTTAATTCATTCAAAAGACGTTTTCTGATGCAATAGGGAGACCAACCCCCTTACAGGCAGGCAGTTCAATAGCTAGCACAGCTGAAACAAGCATTTCAAGAGCCGCAGTGGAACAGAAACCTCTCCAGTGAATTTGCACAGCTTAAATATTTAAAATACAGAAGAGGCTCTCAAGAAACAATTATGTCAGCCTCGTAAAAGCATGGGAAACAGTTTTTGCCGGTCCTTTCCCAGTTGTCAGGGTTCTTTTTTTTTTTTT
>NW_004949096.1:25114069-25141893 GCF_000317375.1 Microtus ochrogaster
CTGCTCTTCCAAAGGTCCTGAGTTCAATTCCCAGCAACCACATGGTGGCTCACAACCATCTGTAATGGGGTCTTGTGCCCTCTTCTGGCCTGCAGGCATACACACAGACAGAATATTGTATACATAATAAATACATGTTTAAAAAAATAAAATACTGGAAATACATGGTATTTTCTGAATCACAGATGACAATAGCTTTTGTCAAACATATAAATAAAATTTTGATCCTCTTAGGGGTGAGCAATTTTATTGTAGAGATGGCTTGGTGAACTAAGCTAGAAGCTGCAAATGACTTCATTCTTGAAGGCCATAGTTTTGGCATCCAGGACTCTTAATCATCCTACTGATACCCTTCCTTAAGTATGTGGCTTGTAGTTTAACTGGGTAAAATTTGACCTGAAAGACTGTTTTGTGTTTACTCTTTAGGGATTCTACCTAAGACTTTACATGAAATTATTTGGCCAAAATGCCAGGTGGCTAAGTAAGACTCTGAGACTGTGGGAGATTTTGTCTTGGCTTCCGTAGCAGAAAGAAATAGTTAAACAAGTCTAGAAAACCATATTTGCAGATGTGTTCTGACCTACAGATGGTATTTGTTCAACAAAACAAAGCAGCTGGCTCACCTGGTAGACTGATGCTTGACTGAACTTTAAAGAGACTAGGTCTTTCAGTAGTTAGAACATAATTAGTTGAGACAAATCTAATGGCAGTATTAGAAGCTCAACTCAAATAAACTTGTAAAGAAGAAAACCCACTGGCTCATGTGATTCAATGATCTAAACATTGAAACTGGCCTCTGATCCTGGTTAATCTGAGGATTGATGGATGTCATAAGGATTCTGCTCTACTTTCTTTGCTTAGATTTACTGGCTTCCACTTCATTGTCATGTAGGTTCTGAGTGAAGAGGACCACTGTGGCTCTTAGAAACCATAGAAACCTTCTGAGTAAATGTCAGAGAGCAAAGAATGCTTCTTTCTCCTCTAGTATCCATATTAATTCCTAAACAGGATTCTCAATGTGCTGTGTGACAGTGGTCTATACCCTGTAACTTGTATTCTAAATAAACACTGATTGGCCAGTAGCCAGGTAGGAAGTAGAGGCGGGACAATGAGAACATGAGAATTCTGGGAGGAGGAAAGAGTCAGTCAGCGGTCATCACCCAGACATAAAAGAAGCCAGACACAGAGCAAACAGGATGTGACTGCCTCGCCAAGAAATATACCAACACGTGGCTAACACAGACAAGAATTATGGGCTAATATAAGGTATAAGAGTTAATAAGAAGCATGAGCTACTAGGCCAACCAGTTTATTATTAATATGAACCTCTGTGCATTTCTTTGGAACTGAACATCTGTAGGATCAGGCAGGACAGAAACATCAGTCAACACTCGATGCCTCTGCTTCATCTCTGTGCCAAGTCTAGAACTCAAGTCGTGTTTCCAGAAGCCTATGTTATTTGGAGTCTAGCCTGAGTTACCAGCTCATGTCCATAGCTAGAGATGACAGCAGGGAGATGGGATTGAAGGGATGCTGCAGCTTTCACTCAAGTACATTATGTACTCTGTCATGTATATGTGGGGAAAGTAATCCCACCAGAGCCACGGAATGCTTTCTTCTTATTACTGCTAGGACTAAACAGGCGACAATGGAGGAAAATGTCTGAAGTGTACCCATGATGACAGATGGGTAGCTTCCCTTGGCTAAATTGCTAACGTTCTTAATGTTCTAATTCTCAACAAAATCTCATGATGGTTGTCTTCTATCTACTTCTGGCATCAGTCAGAACCCATAACACTTCTATCTATGATCCATCCCCATCAGCTGGACAGTGAAAGTGTGTGCCTTTTAGGTTTTGTTACTTACTAGAACATTTCTTCTGGGGAAGTTAAAGTTCTAAAGATAATAAAGAGTTACTATGAAGATAATGAGAAGCTCTCTATCTGGGGCTGAGGTGTCTCTATCCAGATATATCCTACATCCTGCATTGCGCAGGCTTAGTTTGTGGGAATGCAGTCCCTAGCCATGTGGTCTTTTAGATACAACTGATAGTGAGCAATCAGACAAGAACCTGCCACTTCAGAGTGAAGAACCACCTTAGTCCAGATCGCTGCTCATATCAACAAGTATTTACTGAATTCCAAATATTATCTAGGGTAGATTCTTGCCTCTGAAAATATATGAATAGAAAAAAATCCCTATCCTGAATGCTCATTCTAATATCTGAAAGAGATAGCTTAGTCCAGTTATTCTGCTATTACAAATAC
This sequence comes from Microtus ochrogaster, assembly GCF_000317375.1. Classification (NCBI taxonomy): domain Eukaryota; kingdom Metazoa; phylum Chordata; class Mammalia; order Rodentia; family Cricetidae; genus Microtus; species Microtus ochrogaster. The sequence continues at coordinate 25,116,337 of NW_004949096.1, forward strand.
CACACATTTGGTAACGTATAGAAAATAGGTGCCTTTTTCCATATGATTTTGGAGGCTGGGAATTCCAAGATCAAATTACTTTCAGAATTGGTGTCTTGTGAGGGCTTTGAATATGGAGCCTCAACACTACACCTGCCAGGGAGGATAGAGGCACTGAATCTGCACTTGTTAGAACGGAAGGGGAAAAAGAGCTTAAGCTACTTCCCTTGGGTCTCTTAAAGGTGGTAATCCTGCCCTTACAATCTAACCATCCCCTGATTAGATATTACAATACAGTCTCCCGAATGGCTTCACTTTGTAATACCGTCAAATTGGGCACTCCGATTCAACATGAATTTGGGACAGATACAAATACTTAAAGTGGCAGACAGTGGCCATAGATATGTCCATAGAACAGTGAAACAGAATGAGACAGATAGGCTGGGGCAGGGTCAGAGGAGCTGTCTTTGACTATAGCTCAGTTAAGACTTTGTCTTAGAAGAAACAAAAGACTCATGTTTTAGACTAAAAAAATTAAAATAAAATACATGGTTGTAAAAACATAAAGAACTGCTACTTCCCATTCTCTTCTTCCTCAGTCCTAGCCTGGGGGAGTGTCATACGAGATGCTTCTGAAGGTAACCAGAGGCTATGATCCCATTACCTAGGTGTTGGCTTTCCTAGCTTAGAGCCATCCAGTACGGACGTAAATGCCCCACAGTGAAGACATCCCTGGAAACAGACTTAGTTTCTGTTTATTCCTGTTAGAATTTGAACATAGAAAATGCATATATCCCACTGCTTATACACAGTCTGTGGCTCTGTGTATAATGATAAATGAAAACAGGGTGAAATATATACTCAGCTTCATCACACACACACACACACACACACACACACACACACACACACACACACACCGTAGGGAAACAGAATGCATTGGCAGTACCCATTTAGCAGATAGCAGATAATCTGGGCCTGATCTGCTAGCTCATTAGAGTCAGGGGCATTACTGGAGTGTATGTATTTTTAAGGAACTGAGCCTAACACTTGACTTGACAGGCTAGGGCTCCCTAATCTACAATCATCTTGGATGAACTGAAATATGAAGACAGGTGGCCATCAGAGTGAAAGCCAATGATCTACTATGTGTCAATTGCAGAATAGAATTTATGAGTGGAGGTGGGTCTATCAGTGATACATTTAAGAATAAAAGCTTGTCAGGTAAAGGAAGCAGACGTCTCATAGAGGAACTAGCTGCCTGTGTGGATTTGATTGCCTTATTTTGATCAAGTTCTGATGGAGAGTTGAAACCGAGTCAGAAACCTCACTGCTACATGGTTCGTCACTGTGTGTTCTGAGGTGCATTGTACTCTTGGTCTTGAGGGCCCCGTAAGAAAGCAACAATAGACCCTGAAGGCTACAGCTGTTTTGATCAATCTCTGGTCTAGAAGCAGATGTCTTAATGGCATTCCAGTTTTTAGCCTCTAAGTCTGGACTTGTCTTCCAGTGACTGTTTGAAAGTATGTTCTTCTCTGAGTTCTTCTCATGTATAAGTTGTCTCGCTGAGCTCCTGTGAAAAGTTAACAGACACAGCATATTTAAATAACTTTTTCCCTTAAAGCTCTATAGCATTCAGCAACCATTTTGGCATCTTTAAGTTATTAATAAATCAACAGCAATTTTGCTTCATGTCTTTAATTACATGACAGAGGTGTGTAACTCTAAGTAGTCAAGTGAACAAATCTAGAGGTTCTCTTCAAAATTTACGCAGAGGAATTTCTGTGGCTGCTTGTGGACATGAAAAAGGATTAGGAGAGAGAGAGGACCAGCTCAGATCACAAAATGAAGTGCAGTGGGCCACCTGTTCCCCAAGATCGCTGTTTTCAAAGTTAGCTCTTTGCTTTCTCTGGACATTGCCGTCTTAGTTATTAACTCTTTTTATTGTTTAATAATTTCTCAGATCATCCAAAATCTTAGTTGCAAGCTTGTCACATCATACCAAGCAGTTTTTTTTTTCCTCTACGAATCTCATGAAAAACTGGAAGGGATTGAGAGATTCCAAACCTTCTGAGAGGCTGAGCGTCCATGAGCAAATGATGTTTCTACCCAGGTCTCTTCTGTTTGATGATCCAGCAAGCGCTTTAAGACAGGAGAAAACCAACCTGCCGGACACTTTGTGGGTGCTTGGCCTATGTTTCCTATCTTCTTAGTGTTTTCAGAGGTAATCAGCTCCATGAAGGCAATTTAGATCCAAATTCCCTCCCAAGAAAGAATCTGTCGCAGTTGTCTGTTGAGAGGTCTCATGTTCCTGGGAATGCAGTGTCTTCTCCAGATCTCTGTGTGTGTCAGCTACACCTGTTGTTGCCGGTCGCGTGTTTATTTGGTGAGTGGTTTCTTAGTGACTTACTCCAGAGAGTAAAGGAAGAAAACACGATGAATTAAATGAAGCGGATGTGGGCTCTCGTCTCAGATCCAGAGCTGGGCTTGTGGGTTCAGTGGTTTGTGAGGAAAGAAGGAAGCTTTCCCATTTAATAGCCTCCTTGGCACAAGACCAGATCAGGCACGGATTGTTCTGGGCACCGACTTGATGGTGACCACTCCGAAGGGCCAGAGGTATGTTCCCGAGATGGATCTGGCCTTTGATGGTGCTCCCCTCATGGAGCAAACTGACAACGGAAACCCTGGCTCTATTTCAGGCTTTGGAAGAGGCACCAGGTGGTGGTGTGTGGCATTCCTTCAAGTAATTTGGTTGTCACCAGTGGGCTTGCTTTCCAACCACTCTGTCTCTGCTTGTCAGCAGCAGGCTCTCTGACCTCTGGGGTCAGAAGAGGAAAGCCGCACAGCTTTCCTTCAGAGCCTGGGATTATTTACTAGGGCTCAGAAGACAGAGAATTCAGCTTGTCCCGAGTCACTGAAGCTGGATCAGCTCGGCGAGTACTGCTAAATCAGACTCCTGCATCACTGTTGCGTCTTCAGAACTGTCCTCCAGTTCGCCACTTTCACACCCTCCTACTTCTGCAGCTTCTTGTTTGCAAACAGATTTGCTTTTTAAATGGAAAATCCTAACTTTGCATGCATTTATGTCAGGGAATGGAGGAGGAAAGCCAGTCTTCCCGGCGGAAGGCAGCTGGGGTTGAGTGTTGATGAGGAGACTAAGTCTCTTGGAGAAAATCTTGCATTTCTATCCCACTCTGCTTGGTTTAAGGAAGGTTCTACTGTCTGAGCCTGAAAGACAATCCTAATCATTACTATTTTGTCATTTCAAAGATAAGAATTATCATCTTTTAAAAGGGAAAAGAGTGTACTTGGAACCTCTTGAATTTTAGCATTTATTCTCCTAAGAGGGGCTTGTTAGCCTGAAGAGTAAAGGGAGATCAGCTTTTACTTAGGAAACATGAATAAAAGTGTTGTTCAAGTCCTCTTCTCGCTGGTTCAAATGGTTCTCATGTGATTCCTATCATGGGCCAGAGTTTATAGCACGCTTCCCAAAGAAGGAATGTTAGAAGGAGAAGTGAAATAAGTACGATTTCTAACAGGATGTGAAGCAACTCTGAATCTAAAGCAGAAAAAAAACCGAACTTCCAACAGAAGCCTCATCAGAGGACAAGAGGGAGGGCAGAGGAGAAAACATTGAGGTCCTATGTGCTCCAGACTGAGAATGTGATGCTCTCTGGGCAGACCAGGAAGAGTATAGTTGATGGGGGATGCCCTGCGAGTCAAAAACAAGATGGCTGTCAAATCTCTGATGTAGAACAGTCCAGTCATGTGGAGAATCATCCACACGCAAACTGTGTTGAAAATGCCTCTATTGAGCCTTCTTCCCTAGGAAGGTTGGTACTCCTATGTCGTACAACAGCCTTGATTTCTTGCCCCTGGCAATCCCAAAGTATCCTTGAGGCTTCCATGGCTCCTTCCCCATAGAAGCGTCCCAGACGTATCTATGAACCACCTACTCTTCTCCTAACTTGATGCTGTTATTGATAATGGTAGTAATACCACAAGGGGTTGTGATATTCATATTTGAAAAGGCTCTCCGTGGATGTTCTGGAGTAAAGGAGAAGGCATTCCATGTATTATATAAAGCCACCTGGGAGGGTTTTGGAATTAGTATCATTTAAAAGTTCTTCAGACATTTAATGAGTCCATAACCATATAATATAGAATTGAGTGTCTTTCAAATTGCTTTACGAACCTTTTCAACTCCATTTGTTCTGCTGGTCATTCCTTCAGGAATCCAGGCCTCCTCTCCTTCCCTAACAAAGCTGCAATTAATCACACTATAAAATTACAATAAAATTTTATTGATTTAAAAGCACTCTGTGGCAAAATGGGGGTGGGGGTGACTCATATTGAAGGGAAAATGCGTATTAAGAAAATTGCCAAGACCTGAGACTTTGTAGAAAAGAGTGATTGTGAGCTGAGACTTTTCTAAATCATCTGAACAATAATACAGCAAGCTAGCTGTAGAAAGCTGTGAGTTGGTCTCATGAAGCCAACGTCTTACCAATAAAAGCCAAGAAAGAGAAGACTTTGCCTACCTGAAGTTTTTAGGGCCTTGAGGACTCCATGAATATCTTACCAAACTTTGTGGGAAAGAACAAAGCCATCTGGTCCCAGAAATAAGGAATCGAGTGTCTTCAGCTGTTTGACTAAAGCATACTATGGGTGATATTTGAGATCCAGTTCAGAAGTAGTGACAGAATAGCTCTGATGGAACCTAGAAGACTTTATAACTCATTTTTTTTGTGGCTTACTAATAATCCACTAATTGTATCTGTGTCTGTATAACTTATGGCTAGTATGCAGGAATCCCATTACATATATGCATTTGAAATAATAGTAACCATTATCCACCCATGCCTATTCAGCACCTGGAATGTGACCCTCCCATGTTGATATGTTCTGTACATAGAATGTCATGCCACACTTCTGAAGCAGAGCATGAAAAAGAGTGTAAAATGTTCTCAAGAATTACTTTATTGCTTTAAGTTGAAATGATATTTCATATACATTGTACTATCAAATACATTATTGAATTAGTATTGCCATATATTTATTATTGTTGATAATTGGAAAACTTAAAGTTACATTTGTCCTTGGAAGTATATTTATTTTTTGACTTTGTTTATAGATTGCTAATCTTTTTTATTAACATATTTGTTATTGATTCTTTGGGAATTTCATATCATGTACCCTAATTCCACTTATTTTCCAGTTGTTCACTGTCCACCCTACATCCTTATAGTCTCCCTCCAAAATATAAAACAAAACAAACAAAAAACCTCATCACTCATTAGTCTCTCCCTCCTCTCCATCATATATTCTTTTGACATAGTGACCTGGGAAGCTGCAGTGTGTTACACAGTGTACCCTTTTGCCCAAAAAGCTTTACTTGGAAATTTTCATTGCAATGAGTTGTTGATCTGATTCAACACCTCTGGCTTCTGGTTCACCTTCAATACTCAACCCTTACAAAACTTCTCTTGAATATCTGGCTGGTGCCTTGAGTCATGGATGTCTTGTGGCTATGGTTCCTCAAGACCAGTCCCTTTATGCTCTCCAGCAGATTACACATGGGGTCAATGTTGAGGTGGGCTAACTTAAAGCCTGGATGTGGGCCTAGGTGGTAGCTGCGTTGGTTGATCGGGGACTCCACGGGGCCTGCTTCTATCAGCCTAGGGTCAGGGCCAACTCTCCCATACCCACACCATCAGGACCAGCACTCCTCTCCTGTGCATGGTAAAGAGTGAGTCCAGCTCTCCTGGACTTTTGGGGTTAGTGCTGGCAAGGTGGGGAGCACTGGTCTAGTCTGTCTTTGAAAGTATATTTCACACACAGTGAGCCTTGATTCATGTGAGCATGTGTTTATAAAAGACAGTTTTTAAATGTTCCATTGTTTATATTTGTTTCTGAAAGGCCTTGCATTGCAAAGAGGAATAAAAATAAAAATTCAATATACTTTTCATTTTTTCAGTTTTTCATAGCTTTGGAGCCTATCCTAGAACTATCTTTTGTAGTTTAGACCCAGGCTGGACACAAACTCACAGGGATTCACCTGCATCTGCCTTTTGATTGCTGGGATTAAATGCATGTGCCACCACTGCCTGGCTCAATACACTTTTAATACTTGTCAGCTTAACATTTGATGAATAAGATACATTTATTTAAAAAAAAATACTGCAATGCTGTTTGAAAGGGCTATAATCAAGAAAGTATCAGTGCAGAAGATGGCAGGTGGGGAGGGTGATGGAGGGGAGAGGGGGAGACAGACAGGCAGAGAAAGAAATGGAGACAGAGAGACATAAACAGATAAACACTGACTAGCTGACCAAAGAGTGGCAAGAGGCTTCGGAGTGGAGTGAAGGACACTTTAAAGGAAGAGTAGAAGTTAACCAGGTGTAGAAGCTGGAAAGAACACACTCCATGCAGCGAGTTAAGAATATAAAGGGATGCAAAACCTGAAGTAGCTTGGTTGATAATTTCTCAGGTTCTTTTAAGAGTTCAGTGGCCGCCGAAGGGCCAAGTGGAGAAAGATGATTCTAGAAGGGCAGCTGGAGAATCTTCACTGGACATTCTCCTATAGTGTAAGACTAACCCGCAGCATGTGTCACCGAAGGCTTTTGAACAGAACATGGTATTTGCTTTGATATGTGTTTCAGACACTGACCTGTGGAAGCAACATCGTTGAAGTGGAGAAGGCATGGATAAACACTCTCTCAAAGCTTTAGATTCTAAGTCAGTGTGGCAGCTCGTGCCTATAATCCCAGAACTTTGGAGACTGAGGCAGGATTGCTGTAAGTCTGAGGCAAGCTTGGGGTACATAGTGAGTTCTAGGGTATACTGAACTAGTGCAAACCCCTGTTTTGAACAAAATAAGCCCCCCCCCAAATTCCCCTCAACTTCATAAATGGGAATAAAGAGGAGAAAGCAGTTTAGAGAACACTTAGGTTGCATAAGAGCAGGATTTGGAAATCAAATTGCTTTGGGCGAAATAAATAGCATGAAGATGGGGAGAATCTAGGCAGCATCAAATAAGGGAATTGGTGGACATAAGGAAGGCAGACCCTTTATTTCCAGACACTTGTGGTACAGGCAGAAGCAGCTCTTGGTGGAAGGACTCCCAAAGCAGGGCACAGCTACCTTCTGACTGTGTCTGTCATTAGGGAGGCAGAATATTTGGATGGGCAGGAGGACAGAGCCAAGCAGACAGGTTAGAGATAGGAAAGCAAGGAGGATGCTCAAAGGAAAAAGGTCCTAGGGGAGAATGTTCAGGGGTTAAGAATCAAGAAATAGTTAAGCTAGGCATAATGTCTTATACTTGTAATTCTATAAGTTGGGAGTCTGAGGCAGGAGAATACTGATTTTGATGGCTGGCCTGGGCTATACAAAATAATCTTCCTTCAAAAAGAAAGAGGGGGTTGAAAAAGGCACTGGAAAGGTTACTAAATTCTCCAATTTCTTTTAGTAGTAGAAGCATAGAAATTTAAATTCTTCACCTTAACCCAAGCATCTCAGAGGCTTTAGCACTATTTCTGTTGCCATTGACTTTACTGGAAGAAACTGAATCCATTTCAATTAGCAAAGTTGTACTGGCTGTGGGAAGGAGGCTCTGTGCCTTGGCTTCTGGGACACTGAGACTGGCAGGTTAAAATGTGATTCCTGCCTTTCTTCTCTCCTTGCTTCATCTAGCCATTTATTTTTAACCTAGATGCTCTTGTATGAACTTTAGTTTGAAATGATGTTAAGAGTCTTTCTGGTAAAGGGTTTTACCAGATTTAAGGCACAAGTAAGCACCATTATCAAACCGTGTAGCCAGAGAATTCTGGTGCCTCATGGTGTCTTTTTTTTTCTTTATCTGTAAAATGTGAGCATTTGCTGAGATTGCTGGGAAGGCTCCATTTCTAACCTTCTCTGCTTATGCGGTTCCAAGTTGAACCGATGCCCATTTGCAAGATGTGAAACAGAAGGAGCGAGCGATACAGTGTGTACTCAGCAGCACAGGCGCTGGTGTTGATGCGCTACATATGTGTAACATCCCCGCGGAACCTCACCAGGCTTCTGCGGGGATGGGACATTTCGCCTGCACAAGCAGCGTATGCCTCTCCTCAGAATATATGCCAAGCACACTTCAGAACTTGCGTTATGTTGCAGCCGAACTACAACACAGCTGGTCTCCTCCATGACTTCAAATCTCCCTCTCTCCGGGCTGCCTTAGAAAGGAAGCCACTGTTGTGGTGCCTCTGCATGAACAGAGATGCAACCTGTAATTATGAATTTATCAGACAATAGGTGACTTTCCTCCACAGTCCTTAATGATGTGTTAACATAATCCCACATTCTCCTGTGGAGAATCAAGCCCTGTTTTAAAGAATTTGAATTGCTTGGGGGCAAGAGATCTATTGCTCATCCATAGAAGTTGAACAAAAAAGGTAAATTGGTTCCCTTCTTATCTACAGCAAAACATATGCTTTGTGTGTGTGGGGGGGAACATAGAGAAATATGGAGACAGAGACAGAAATAGAGACGGAGAGACAGAGGTGGCATAGTGACTTGGATGTATAGCCGGTGACTTTTCTAGTTTATCAACATAGGACCCACACAAGTTCCCACATTTTAATCCACTTGTGATGGGGGCTTGGCTAACATTCCAATCAACTCTGAAGGTAAAGGTAAGTCATGTTGATTTCAAGCCGGCCATTTTCTTTTAAGAATGAAGGTGGCGTTATGTCTCACATGTCTCTTCACAACATCCGGGATACCTTGACTTTATCGTCCCCATCTCAGTTGAAAACGTTAAGCAGGGAGAAGTCAGTTTGAGAAAATTAGGTCAAGGGTTGGTGGAACATTAGACTAAGGTCTCCTAACCTTGGAGTATGTTCACATCTTTCAGAAAGAAAAAAAAAACGAAATTAAATTTTTAAAATTGAGTGACAACTATTGAAATGACACTTGACTTGCATGCCTGGACCTTGGCCTATCTGATAAGAACACATGGTGAACTACATGGACAAAACTTGAGAAAAGAGCGAACAAAACCAGTCTGGCCCAGTAACTAAGCTAATCCCCCGCCATGCCCACTGACTATGTAGTGCAAGGCTAAGCTGTCGTTTTCCAGGCATTTTTAAGCACTTACCTAGTACCAGGCCATATACTTATGACACAGTGAAGAGCAGATACGATATATGGTCCCTGTCCTCAGCAGATTCATGTCTAGTGGGAGTTAGAAACAAGGAAAATAGATGATTTTGGTTCTGTTAAAAATGTCATGGTTGCCACAGTCAACCATGTCATTGGAACACAAATGATATAACCCAACCTTTTTTTTTATTATTATTATTAGTGGGGAGGTCTTGGCTGTTTCTGGAGTAACTGCCTTGTAAAATCTGATTGAGACCTAAGTGAGTTAGCCAGGCTAAAAAAGGTCAAATGACTTGAGGGAAGTTACAAAAAATTCTGCTTGTTACTCAACCTGTCTGCAGAAGAGGCCCGAGGCTAAAATAATCCTAGAAAGTTTGAAAAAATAAACTAAAAGGAAGCTGTGGTTTTAGATGGAAAAGATTGTTTGACTAGACTGGAAAGGGAGGCTGAGGGCAGACGTTGTAAGACCTTAGCTGGGTAAGGATTTAACTAACCAGAACTGCTTTGCAATCAACCAGACTGGTTTAGTGATGGACAGGAGGGCTACAAGTCTTACAAGACTGGAGGTACAGAGACCACTCTAGTAAACTAAGACCCGTGCCTTAGGTTACAATATGACATAAAGCATTAAATTACCTGGAGGGTCTGGAGGAAGATTTAGAGCCCATCACTATTGCTGCTTAATGGAGAAAGAGGCAAAAGATGCAGTGTCATAGTTATCTATCTTTCTGGTTCTGAAATTTAGGTAAACAGTGAGAGAAGGAGCATCAGATGGTGAGAAATGGGGGTGGGAGGGTCTTGGACCTTTGTTTTAAACTGTGAGAAGGGAAGGGATGATTCCCAGGGGACAGTGGACATATGGATCTGTCCAGATGAGAGATCTGAGTCTTCAGCCGATGAATCAAAGTCTTCAGAGGACCCGAGTGAAGCAGAGCATGTGGACTGCATTGTAGAGGAAACAAAACAGAGCTTCAGTGGCTGGGCACTGTGCTGAAACAGAAACATGCCATCCACTTCTGTGAAGTGGCCAGAATACACAAATCCATGGAGTCAGAAGGGAAAGGAGTAGCTGCCAGGTGAGGCAGATGAGGAACAACTCCTAGGGGTGGGATACAGCATTCCTTTGGGGGTGAAGACTAAACATTAGATGGTAGCAAAACTCAAACAACCTCGAGTTAACGGAAAACCCCTGAACACATAGACTTTAGAAAGATGACTTACATGGCGTATGAATGATGCTTCAATAAGCATATTCTCTTAAAAGAATGCCTCAATAATGTTCACTAATGAAATGTCCCGATCTGGGACAGAAAAGTCGATGAAGATGAGGGTAAGGAAACAGCAGGAATGTTATGAACCGATTTCAACTCTTTCCCTTATTTCCTCTCCTTCAGTAATCAGCCTGAGCTGTCCTTTCTCGGCATTGCTCCTGCCTAGAGGTTTATGCTTATAATTCAATACGTTAAACTAAAACAACAGACAAACACGAGGAGGACATCTCATTTCAAAACCACAGGACTGTAAAAAGTGTTTTTCCTGGTACAATGAGCACAAAGCAACGACGATATGAAAGGACTCGAGGCGTCCCAGGCTTGGAATTACCATCATTTTTCACATCATTCCTGACTGAGCAACACTATCTTTTTTTTTTCCTATTATATTTTTTTCTTAACCACAAAATAACTAGAACTTATTCTTGCAAAAATTGCATTTTAAGTTCTTTTGACTTAAAGTGTTTTTCCATTATAGTATCTGTGGGCTTGGCTTCAGCCTTCAATCTCTCTGGGACCCCGCTGTGCTGCTGTCTCCTGACTTTTTCAATTTCCAGAGCTCCCCTAGGGAGTAAAAATGGCTAAGTTAAAATGGAAGTGAGGCATGGAGAAGGCAGCCAAGTCACTGCAGAGAGCAGTATGTGGCAGCCTATTCGGGTAACCCAAGTTTGTGTATCAGTCTTGATAATTGATCGAGTACAAGTATTTGGTCCCCACATCTCATGTGATTAGTTTGTAACATCATTGTTATTTGGCTAGCTTTTCCGATACACAGGATTCTTAATGCCTGTGCTAAAACCAGTGACATGGAAGAACATGGCAATGCCAGGCTTGGATAGGGCTTACTTCAGAGCCCTGGTGGATCTGACCACCTTTGCTTGCTCTGGCACCTACTGCACTGTGGGTCTTGTCTTTGGATTGGGAGGTGGGAGCGTGGGTGAAGACTTTCACGTTAGACTGACTGATGATCGTGTGTGAGTTCCTCTTGCATTGCTGCCTCAGGACCAGGTCAAGTCACATTCTTGTGAACTGAGTATGTAAAAGCCTCTGTGAGGCCCTGATGAAATAAATGTGCTATGGTCTTTAAAACTGGAAAAGCTATTAGGTACAGGAGCAGGGCAGAAGCCAGTTTGTTTCTTTTTGTAATGCTTTGATGACCAGCAAGGCACTGGCTATGGTGCTGATAGTGCCTTATGAGATCAGACCTTGAGTGCCTGCCATTCCCAAGTGCTGGGCTAGGGCCCAGGCTTCCCCATTGCCTTGCTGATGATAAACTTTGAAAAAGAGAAGAGTGAAATTATGATAGGCATGTAAAATTACTTGCTATGTGAGGAACTAGTTAAACCAGGGTATGCCATGCAGGACCAGAATCTAGCACAAGGGAGACAGAAAGCCAATGAATGCATCCCCATGAGGATTGCAGGCCAAGTGTCCTACATAGATTACCCCACCCACTTTATCCTTGCTAGTACCTGTCCCCCTTCAAAGAGTTCCCCTTTCTGCTTTCATGCCACACACATGCCATTTAGCCCTTTGTCTCTTCCCCCAAATAGCTCATCCTCATATGATTCTATTTTCTAGGAAATGCCAAACTGGCTTCTACAACTGTTGTACCTTTTCACAACCCATCATCAAGCCAAGAAGCCTCTGATTTCTCCATAACCTCAATATCACTTATTTTCTGGTTTGAAAAAACACTGTATAGACTTCCTAATGGATATCAACTAGAATCTTATCAAGGTTTTATGAATACTTGTTTTGAGATATGCAAAAATATTTCTAGTATCGCTAAGCTTATAGCTTCTTAAGTGTTCTTATTTTAAAGAAATGATATCTGATTATAGGTTTAGGTTCTCAATCAAAGCTAAGGTTATAGTTGAAATGTTCTTTTTTAAAGATAGGGTCTCTCACTCTGTAGCTTGAGGTGTCCTATGTAGCTAGGCTGGTCTAAGATTTGTGGCAGTCCCCTACCTTAGCCTCCCAAGATGGGATTACAGGCAGGAGACATCATGTCTGGCTGAATCATTCTTTAAAAAGTTTTCAACTGAGAAAATATATTCCTCTGACATTCCTTCAATAGCACTCAAGATCACCTCACTGAACCACAGACCTTTGGGGCATGTTGCTCTGTGAGTACAACTGTTCTTGCTATGCCACAGACTCACTTTATCTCTGGCCTGCTCTAACAGCAGCCTATAGATGTCCCGGCCTATCCTCATATTCTCTTCTAATCCTACCCACGTGCTGAAGGCAGTTGATTACATTGGCACAAATATTGAGGTCAGACCCTGGCCTGGGTCTCAGCTTGCCTCTTATACCACTGGGGAATTGAAAGGATGACATATGGATGTTCTTGTAGGCTCTCTGAGCCTGGTTTCCTTCACTATAAAATAGGAAAATAGTGTCCATTAGACAGGGCCTTTGAGAAGACAGGACTTGTCAGTTCTTGTTTATGCTGCTCAGCACACACAAACTCCTCACTAATTGTTACACAGAGTCTTGCCTGGGTTCCTGAAGATTGCTTTCTATAACTATAACAAGACATCTTGTTATAGAACTTTTTTGTTTTTAAGTATTTCAGATGTCTACATTTTTATAAGGCTCAAATTGCTTAGACCTCTGTAGGAGCTTCTCAACAGTCTAAACTACAGCTCTTGTCTGCTGCCCCAGTCTCCTGAGCCGTTGGATGGAAAAGGCCCACTACGTGTGTGGTCCTGGCTCAGTGTGCGCTCTTTCATGTGTGTTGAGCTTCACATAGGGAATTGATCTTTGTCTTGCAAGCCTTCTCTGTGAGGTGTCTTCTATGTGAGCCCATCTGACATACTCGGCTGGATCATGGCTAATGTAGAGTGGTTCACTTTGCCATGTGGGTGTTTGCTTATGTAGGCTCTGCTCTGTCTTATCGCAATTATATGATGTGCTGTAAACAGGCTTGCTTAAAAGGTAAAGGGTGTTATAGTTAGGATATAGACTGTCCCCTTCAAACACATGTATTTGATCACTTGGTCTCAGGTGGTGGCACTGTTTGGGAGATTGTAGAAATTTTTGGATCTAAGGTCTATCTGACAGATGCAGAGGTGGGCCTTGAGGGTTACAAGACATCCCCCCTTCTACTCCTTCTCCCTATTTCCTTTATCTTTGAAGATGTTGAAATTACCTGGCGCGAGTGAGAAAGAAACACGGAACATACAACAAACCCGCTTAGGAATTTATTAGAGGGGGTGCATACAGGCCTGGGAATCGGTGTGCAGAGAAAAAGAGAAAGACCGCATGTCCAGCTTTTTAAAAGCTGCTTAGCGCACGCCCACAGGGTTTGGCGTGACTACGCCATACGCAGATGTCAGGGTCATGCATGCGCACAAAGGTTTAGCTGAGTAACATGTGGATGGAACCACGCATGCGTGCATTGGTCACGCAGGGGCCCTTTAACATTCAGGCAATTGCCTGAGGGCCCGTCTGCGTGTGCTCGCCTTTAGAACCCGGAAGTGCAGCCTTATCTGTGGCTGAATAATTACAGATGTAGCTTTCTGTGATCCTACCTACTGCTGCAACTACCATAACCTCCTCTGCCACGGTGGATTTACTTCCTCTGAATTGTGAGTCAAAATAAATCCTTCCTTCTTTAAGTTGGTTCCGTCAGGTAGTCTCATGATACAGCCATGAGAAAAGTCAGTAATACATATGGGAGTTGTTGGGCTTCTGCAAGCTTATTAGAGAAACCTTGTTCTCTAACTTGGCATGTTTCTTAGGGTTGCATGTAAGAAATTTACTCCTTAAACCAAGCTTTTCATGTAGCCACTACCCAGTAGTGGGAACAAACTCCTTAGAAGTGAACTGTGGCTGAATCCTATTTGCCAGTGCCGGTCCCGAGGATGTTTTATTTATCAGGGACTCTATTGAAAATCAAGTTTGCATAAGTCACTTAATAGTTCCCTAAGGGAGACAGAGAATTGCATAAGGCACTTCTGTTAACGAGGCTTCTCAAGATAGATGCTATTGCTTGTCCTGTGGTTTTGAGGAATGTAAAATCCAGTAGGAGAAATTGTATTCTCTGTGCGTTTTCTGAAGGGGGTTTAGGAAATTTTGATCTCGCCTGTCATTGTATTTCCAAAATAGTTCAGCCTCCCAGCTTGGCAGATGTAGCCACTTGTAGTCCTGTTTCAGCTCCTGTCTTGCTGGTGAAATCTGAAACTAGAGAAAGGAGAGAGATCTTGCCATTTAAAAAAGAAGTCGAGAGACAGATCACCATAGTTAACAATGCAGAAGCAGGCTCTTCATAATGGATCCCTAGTTCTGCTTTGACTGCCAGCTTCCTGACAGAGCTTGTTGGAGCATTATTAATTGTTAAAGAAAATATATAGATATGCACCTTCGTTGTTTGTAGTCTTCCTCCTCCTTCCGATCTTTATTTATTTATTAAAGATTTCTGTCTCCTCCCCGCCACCGCCTCCCATTTCCCTCCTCCTCCCCTCATCAACTCCCCCTCCCTCATTACCCAGAAGAGCAGTCAGAGTTCCCTGCCCTGTTGGGAGTCCAAGGACCTCCCATCTTTTTCCAGGTCTAGTAAGGTGAGCATCCAAACAGCCTAGGCTCCCACAAAGCCAGTATGTACAGTAGGATCAAAACCCAGTGCCATTGTTCTTGACTTCTCAGCAGTCCTCATTGTCCGCTATGTTCAGCGAGTCTGGTTTTATCCCAGGCTTTTTCAGACCCAGGCCAGCTGGCCTTGGTGAATTCCCGATAGAACATCCCCATTGTCTCAGTGTGTGGGTGCACCCCTCGCCGTCCTGAGTTCCTTGTCATGCTCTCTCTCCTTCTGCTCCTGATTTGGACCTTGGGGTTTCAGTCCGGTGCTCCAATGTGGGACTCTGTCTCTGTCTCCTTTCATCGCCTGATGAAGGTTAATATCCAGGAGGATAACTATATGTTTTTCTTTGGGTTCACCTTCTTATTTAGCTTCTCTAGGATCACGAATTATAGGCTCAATGTCCTTTATTTATGGCTAGAAACAAATTATGAGTGAGTACATCCCATGTTCCTCTTTTTGGGTCTGGCTTACCTCACTCAGGATAGTGTTTTCTATTTCCGTCCATTTGCATGCAAAATTCAAGAAGTCATTGTTTTTTACTGCTGAATAGTACTCTAATATGTGTATATGCCATACTTTCTTCATCCATTCTTCCATTGAAGGGCATCTAGGTTGTTTCCAGGTTCTGGCTATTACAAACAATGCTGCTATGAACATAGTTGAGCATATACTTTTGTTGTATGATAGGGCATCTCTTGGGTATATTCCCAAGAGTGGTATTGCTGGGTCCAAGGGTAGGTTGATCCCGAATTTCCTGAGAGACCGCCACACTGCTTTCCAAAGTGGTTGTACAAGTTTGCATTCCCACCAGCAATGGATGAGGGTACCCCTTACTCCACAACCTCTCCAGCAAAGGCTATTATTGGTGTTTTTGATTTTAGCCATTCTGACAGGTGTAAGATGGTATCTTAAAGTTGTCTTGATTTGCATTTCCCTGATTGCTAAGGAAGTTGAACACGACCTTAAGTGTCTTTTGGCCATTTGAACTTCTTCTGTTGAGAATTCTCTGTTCAGATCAGTGCCCCATTTTTTAATTGGGTTGATTAGCCTTTTACAGTCTAGTTTCTTGAGTTCTTTATATATTTTTGAGATCAGGCCTTTGTCTGTTGCGGGGTTGGTGAAGATCTTCTCCCAGTCAGTGGGTTGCCTTTTTGTCTTAGTGACAGTGTCCTTTGCTTTACAGAAGCTTCTCAGTCTCAGGAGGTCCCATTTATTCAATGTTGCCCTTAATGTCTCTGATGCTGGGGTTATACATAGGAAGTGGTCTCCTGTGCCCATGTGTTGTAGAGTACTTCCCACTTTCTCTTCTATCTGGTTCAGTGTGTTCAGACTGATATTGAGGTCTTTAATTCATTTGGACTTGAGTTTTGTGCATGGTGATAGATATGGATCTATTTTCATTCTTCTACAGATTGACATCCAGTTTTGCCAGCACAATTTGTTAAAAATCAAAGATCTTAATTAAAGCTATGAACTCACAGGTACTATTTAAGAGACATTCAGGAAACAGAGAAGAGGAATGAGGAGAAAAGTTACAGCAGAAAGCATTCTTTCTAAAATAGGTCTGAATGTAGTTCTGAGCCTCTCAGAACACAAGACAGGAAAATATCAGGGAGTGAGCTGGTGCCTTGAAACCCTTCTAAATCATCTAGTAGTTGAATGCTTTATGTATTTTTCTTTACCAAGGGATTTGTGGCAAATATTAGCATCTGTAATGTGTTTCTACCTTGGTTGGATATTGAAGATAATATTGAAGCCACCCTTGAAAGTGAGGTGGGCTTTTGTTCCTGGATTTTAAAGATATGGGCTATAACATGGTTAATATTTTAAGCTACTTGTTTTAATATCTATAAATGTGTATACATTTACATATGTGTATATTTCCTAGAAATAGTATTCTTCCATCATTTTTATATTGAAGGCAATTTAGCACAAAATTATACAAGTCATATATCTCATTAAATATCTTTAGAGGCACAAATTCCATGTATGATCCTCCCCCATAGTGATTAAATTATATCCCACTGTGGTGGAGATACATGGCATTGGTGCCTTAGATCCAATGGACATGCATTGGGATTTAGGCCTCCACCATGTATCTATAATATCCAGATGTCATGGTTACCAGTTAGACAGTACTGCTGATGAACGTGGAAGCCCACAATGATATGGAGCAAGGCTCTGAACTTATAGGAGAGGTAACTGTGTGAACATGTGAGTCAGTGAATATGTGCTATAAAACTACGGCACTACCAAAATTTAATGTTGTCTTATTCCCTGGATTTGGCCCCAATCTCAAGCTAGAGTGGATATTGTTAAGCTGCTCTTTATTAAGGGTCAAAAAGATTCCAACTGGGATGATTGGTGCTTAGTGAAGAGGATTCTTCTCACAGCTATGATTCATGCGGATGATGGGGCTATCTGTGGCGCAGATTTATGACTAGTGTTCTCTCTTCCATGGAAATTAGTTTTGAGTGACAACGTTAAAAAAAAAGTCTTTGATTGTATTTGGTGGAAGTGGGTGTGTTGTAGTACATTACTGAAAGTTTATTCATGGTTTTCTCAGAAATGAATATTCATGCAAAGCTCACTCATCATTGGGCGGGACCAACCACTAATCAATGGTTCCACAACAAATGCCAGAGATGGGGAGAATGCAGACTGTTTGTGACACATAGAAAATATGGAATTGGAACTTGACAGTAAAGAAACATCATGCTGCTCAGCCTACCCCATTCCTGATGGACAGTGTGGCCCAGATGGGAACTCTGGCCCAGAGAGGATGGGAAAGGGCTGACTTGAATGAACTGAAGTTAAGCTAGTATGTGAACTGGTTCTCAGTACACTTCTGAAATCCCGTCTTTTCCAAGTCAGAGACTTCCCTCTGGCCTCACTGCCTCTTTGTCTACCCCTCTTGCACTTGGGAAGTTCTTTCGTTAACAAAACTGAAGCAGGCAACTTTACAAAGCATCACAAATTTTTTCACAAAAACTCTTCAAATTCTTGGGGTGACAGGATCTACCAAGAATTCATGTCATTTCTACATGTTGTGACTTCTTTTGATTTTTTTTTCCAGTGGAAATTTCTTCTTTTTGAGGTCCAGATCAGGACCCTACAGGAGCCTGGTCCTCCAGGATCCAAATGGCCAGGGCTTGGACTATGTTTATGATCTTATGAGAAGAATGCTTTGAGAGACTGTTTCTTCTCTCTTTCTCCCTTGCCCTTCTTATATATGAGCGCTGCTTAAAATGTCTTCAAAGTAGAATGCAGGAGCCCTAGGAGACTTTGTGATGTCTAAGTGCCCATAGGAGTTACACCAGCTTTTCTAGAAGGGCACAACTTTATTTCTGAATTTAGGAGAAAGGTAGGAAACCGCTTTCTTTGTTTTGTTTTGTTTTGTTTTGTCTTCTCAGCCTAATGTGTAGCCTATAGTGAAATGCATTAATCTCTTAAGATTGTCATGTAGCTCAAACGATTTACGTTTTTTTTTTCCCTTCAAAACTACCTTCCTTTTAACAATAAAGCCAGCCTCTCTGAGAAAGGTTTAAAACTCTGAATTAATAAATTGTAGGTGTACCTTGCTGGAGGCTTCTTCTTCTTTCTTTTGAGTTACTGAAAGTAAGACCCCATGATCAGATTTGTGCATTTAATTGCATTTTAACTTACCAGCTAAAGCCTGGCAACAATGCCCCATGCTTCTATTGTGTTTTAATGAAGCCCTTTGAAAATTATAAACATCCTTCGGAACTCCTACTGCTTTCAACCAGCACTCTTCTCTGGATTTCCCCAAAACATAAATTTAAAGGTCTTCCTTCTGTATATTTTACTTAAATAGATTTAGTGTGGACTTTTGATCATGCATAGGGAAATCACAAAAATCCCATGAATAATTTAGGATGCTAACTCAAAACAACTAGGTAGCCCTTACGGTTTGTGTTTGGAAAGGTAGAACTGTTAAATATTGTGTGACACAGACAAGATTTCTTTTCAGTAGTAGTGCTTCTTGGGGAAATAGGCATGGCGCAACAAATGCTAAGAGATACTGGCTTGATTCTCTCGGGTTCGTGGAGCGCGTAACTGGTATGGCAGTGGCTGATCTTAGGCAAAAGGAGAAGGGGTCAGTGAAGGTGTGAGGTTTCCAGTCAGCTTTAGCAAAGATTGGCGCGGAGAAGATGCCTCATCTATATTCTGAAAGGTGTCGCTAAGCTCCTCAACTTCCAGCAGCCTCAGAAGACAGTCTTTATTCTCTTTCGTTGTCTTTGGATCCACCTCCTCTATTCTTCCCATTGGGATAACAGAAGAACGACTGAACTCAGAGGTCAGAGAGAGTCAGAGTGAACTTTCTTAAGCAAATATGTTCACACAAATGAGTCAGCATGAACTGCCCTAAGCAAATATGTTCACACTGTCAAGAGGGTGATGAGTGTGTATAGATATTGAAATTCTTTTTTTTCCTTTTTTAATTTTTTTAAATTTATTTATTTATTAAAAATTTCCATCTCCTCCATTTTCCCTACCACTCCTCCTACTCCCCCTCCCCCTCCCTCTCCAGTCCTAAGAGAAGTCAGGGTGCCCTGCCCTGTGGGAAGTCCAAGGCCCTCCCCCCTCCATCCAGGTCTAGGAAGGTGAACATCCAAACAGACAAGGCTCCCAAAAAGCCAGTACATGCAGTAGAATCAAAACCCAGTGCCATTGTCCTTGGCTTCTCAGTCAGCTCTCATTGTCAGCCACATTTAGAGAGTCCGGTCTGATCACATGCTCGTTCAGTCCCAGTCCATCTGGCCTTGGTGAACTCCCATTAGATACTAAAATTCTTACACAGTGCCATTGGGATTATAAATGGGCAACCACATCTGAGGAGGACTTGAGTTAAAAGTTACCAATTAACCCTAAATTTTTGCCAAATAAAGGCAAGCAGAAGTATGCATCTTTCACGAGATACCATACAGTTTTGTGGCTACATTTATATACAATAGCCCATATCTGTGAATGCATTTAAACAAAGAAACAAACCTATTTTTTGCCTGGGGAGGTAAGAAGGGACAGGGAAGGAGGACAGTTGCTAAGGCTTTAGCTTCTACTAAATTAACCTTCAAAATTAAAAAGAAAATATGCATTTATGCTTTAATTATCTAATTGGGTGTTTAAACCATGAAGAACATTGTCTATTTTATGGTCGTCCTGGATAGTTTGGGAGGCCAGGAAAAGCTGAACTCTTTTGATACATCTTAGAGAAAAGACATACGTTTATGAGTAATTGAAACTAGGTCTACGCAGCCACCAAGTTTTGCTTGCTCATCTTGCTTGTCCTAGCCTTTCTTTATATTTTGCTACTTTCAAAAATCTAGCTTTTCTTTAACTCACAGGTACCTCACACACATTAATTATGTCGTTTCTGGTGGGAATAAGTCCATGCTCACTCCATGGATGAACAAATTTTTAGGAAAATAACAAACAAGATGATTGTCAAGCAGGAGCATGTGAGGATCGTACAAATTACAGGCACCGATGTAAAAAGATGACTAGAACATCAGGGAAAAGCTGGATGTCTACAGTTGGTTAAAAGGGAGAATAGACTGGTGTCTTGAGAGCTCATAGGTATTACTGAACTATATAAATATAGTTTCCATAACAGCACATCTACATTTAACCTGCCAGCTCTCATCCTGTGGCGTCATCCTCTGTTCTGAGGAGAGCTGCTGTTCGAGACGTTTCCTTTCCTTCAGATGTCCAGTCTACAGCTTTGCAGCAATGCTGTATTTAGATCATGCTTGCTGATGACAAAGACTTTGTCTGGAGATAAAGTCAGACATGTTTTTCAGCAATTTTGAACATGGAAACCATTTATATTCTGTTAGAACTGAAGCTCCCTCTAGTCCTAGTAATTCCACAGCAAATAAATTAGATTTTTGTTTGTGTGTATCTGTATCCAGCTTATATGGAGTAAGGATAGAAAAAAAATCAATAGAATCTAACTCTTTGGGCTAAATTGATTCAGTCTTACAATGTTGAGCATAATGCCCATTGTGTTAGCTTCATCAAATTAGTTTATTGAACAACCCGTTAATTGGTATATGCAATTGCTTGAAACCGGTATTGACCTTTTTCTCCGTTAGTGTTTGGTTCATGAGCACATTTTATGAGAACATTTTGTAGAAAGACAAAATAGGACCCTACACATCCTTTATATATGCATTAAAGAGGGTTATTTTATGTTATATGAACTTAGCATGTGCTTTCTGTTAATATGCCGTGAACATTCAATTGTTATCTGGGATGGAACCTAGGGAACCCAAACTGCTTCATGTATTGTCTCCCCCAGGAAATTCATTGTCATCTATTACACACAGAACCCTTGTATAATTAATACGGATGTCAGCATCAGATTTTATGCATGTCTTCTTAAACCATTAGTAGAATAATTCATCTTTGGACATGCATCTAAAGCTATCTTGGACATTGATCATTTTATTTAATAATTATGTATTAACTGCTCCAAAGTGAACAGATTCTATGACCAAAGAAGTAATGATAATCTCAAAGGTTGAAGGACGCCGGGCGGTGGTGGCGCACGCCTTTAATCCCAGTACTCGGGAGGCAGAGGCAGGCAGATCTCTGTGAGTTCGAGACCAGCCTGGTCTACAAGAGCTAGTTCCAGGACAGGCTCCAAATACCACAGAGAAACCCTCTCTCGAAAAACCAAAAAAAAAAGGTTGAAGGACAATAGAGAAGAGAGATGTTTAAGTAAATAAACACAGAGCAGTATAAACAAAATAATGAATGGTAAAGATAAGAAATAACCATTTTTTGATTTTCATATGATAACCCACCAAAAAATTATGTCTGTGTTGATATATGTCTATGAAAATTTCATAATGAAATATATTAGAATTTCACTTTTTTCTTTTTTATAAAAGAAAACAAATTATCTTTTCTCATTATACATACCAATCCAAGTTTCCATTCCCCCTCCTCCCATTCCTTCCACTTACCCTCCCACCCCACCCCCATCCAATCCTCAGAGAGGGTAAGGCATATTACTTTGGGGAAGGTCCAAGGTCCTCCCTACTATATCTAGGCTAAGCAAGGTATCCATCCAAAGAGAATAGGTTCCCAAAAAGCCAGTATATGCAGTAGGGATAAATCCTGGTGCCACTGCCAGTGGCCCCTCAGTCTGCCTCAGCCATGAACTGTTAACCACTATCAGAGAGACGATTTTGGTTCTATGATTGCTCCTTCTCACTCTATCTTGAGTTGGTGAGCTCCCATTAGCTCAGGTAGACTGTTTCAGTGGCTGTACCCATCATGGTCTCAACGTCTTTGCTCATATTCTCACTCCTCCCACTCTTCAACTGGACTTTGGGAGCTCAGTCCAGTGCTCTGATGCAGGTCTCTGCCTCTGATTTCATCAGTTGCTAGATGAAGGTTTTATGGTGATATTTAAGATATTTATCAGTCTGACTACAGGCAGCATGGGGGTGGAAGGAGAAGGGAAAGTGAAGGGGGAAGAGGAGGGAAGAATGGGAGGGGTGAGAGGAACTTGAGGGAGTGGGATAGTCAAGAAGGAGGAATAACAACAAGAGATGAGAGCAAGGAAAGTGATATTTTGATTGAGGGAGCCATTATAGAGTTATTAAGAAACCTGGCTCTAGAGAAATTCTCAGGAATCCACAAAGATGACCCCAGCTAAGACCCTAAGTAATAGAGGAGAAGGGCCCCAATCTTGACTTGCCCTGTAATCAGAATTCCACTTTTAAAAATCTAAAATATGTGCGAAAGCTTCTACACTCAGTAACTAGCACAAACCAAGCTTCAACATATTAGTTACCTCCTGTCTTTCAAGTTTTCAGATTCCCCTCCCATGAAGAAGTGGCTAAGCTCTCTTTGTGTTTGGAAAACTGATGCATTCCAGCTATAGTCTCTTCCCAAACCATCTTCCACATAGGCAGACTCTCACATGTAAGGCCTTGCCATCTTCAACTCATTTTTCCTTAAGTGAAATAATTTGAACTATACACAGTGTTGATAGTACAGAAGCACTCTGATTCTCCAACATCCTGGGATAATATTGTACCTTTTCTGATGGCAATTGACACTTTGTTGCCATTTTTCTAGGTAATAGCATGCAGGGTCAAGGTTTTGTGAAGTAGTTTGTGACATCATCAGAGATTCCTTTATAAGTTATGCCCAAGAGAAAGTCTATTAAGTAGCCAGTAAAATGTAGATGATTTCTTCAGTGGAAATGATTCTACGAACTTGCCATTTTTTGTTGTTTGCCAATTGAAACTTTAGTACCTTGCTTTGCAAATCATCTCCAGATACTGGGGAATTCTACCCTTTGCAGTTCGTATCAGCAACACCAGTTCTTTAAGAGGCAACTTCCTGGTTCATACTGGTGGCAGGAAGGACTCCGGCTCTTTTGGGAGGTCCTGCTACAGAGTATTTAAATTGGGGCTTGTGAACAGAGTGCTACAAGTTGCTTAACAGTGACATAGATCCGCTGCATCCCTGAAGCTTATGCCGTGAGCATGGCTCACAGAAATGGTAGTAATACCTCCACCATGTTAAAAGGGTAGAGTCAACTGGCAAAGCCTCAGTGTTAGTCCTAGCCACACCTGCTTAGCATTAAAAGAAAAAAAAGGAAACTCTCCTGGTCATAAAATGATTACAAATACACAATAAAATAGATTCAGACAAAAAAAAGACCCCTGAATGGGTCACAGTGTTGGATAAATGTACATGGGCTTAGGAGAGAAAGAAGAAAAAGTATAGATAGTCATAGAATAAAGAAGTAAAGATAATAAAATAAGTATTAAAAGTAATAAGAGTTAAAAAAATAAGCCACATAAAGATGAAATACATACACAGAGTTTGGATTATATATATTATTGTATTTTCTTTTAATTTGTTGACTACATAGAGATATTTGATTCTGGAGCCTGCTAAACTAAACCAACATAGATATTTTAAAGATATCTTGACTTCAAAATTTGAGTCTTAGGATATGTTACTTTGGAAAAGAGGTTCTGCTTTTGTTTCCACAGAGGATGAGAACCTGTGGATTCCTTTCAGACTAATGTGGTTTGATGAAACAAGACCCACTGAAAGGTCATGAACCCTAAAAATACTTTGCCCAACAAACAACAAGAAACAGTTTGGAGAAAACAACACCCAAATTCCCAAAATGATTGCTTATAAATGTTTGTTCAAATTTAAAAGGGGTTGATTATGAATGATTAATGATCACAGCCATTTTCTTTAAAAAATAAGGGGAATATAATATAGAGGTGAATACTTTGCATTGATATGGATCTTGGTCTATTGATACAAATTCAAGGTTAATTTTGTTACACTGTATGTATATATACATACATACATACACACATATATATATATATTTCTGCTCTTGTTTGAGGTATTGTGTTTGTGCAACTTGTTGGGCCAAAATTATCCCAGGGCCTGTACCTCAAGCCTATAGGACAGAAAAAAAGCCTGGCTCAAGTTTGAGTGAGGATGAGATAGCGAAAACTAGGTAAACGCCCCTCCAGCCAGGGGGAGGGTTTGGCTGCCTCTCATTGGGTGGAGGTACCCTTACATGACAGGATGTCACTTACTCTTTATAAGTATGGATGCTCACAGTAATAAACTGAGTTCCTGCTTTGACTTGACTCGCTATCATGTCTGATTGTCCTGTATCATGGAGCTGTGGGGATGGGCAAATAGCGCACTCACTTTTCCCTGGGGAATAAGGAGGCTCAAGGTAGCCTAGCACAATTCATTGAAAGATGTAATGTATGCTGGGTGGTAGTTCACACCTTTAATCCCAGCACTCGGGTGGCAGAAACAAGCAGATCTCTACGAATTTGAGGCCAACCTGGTCTACAAGAGATAGTTCCAGGACAGGCATCCAAGCTACACAGAAAAACCCTGTCTTTAAAAACAAAAAGCAAAAACAAAAAATAATAGTCATCTGTAATAATCAAACTTTCAGTCATGTTAGTTAGGTTTTCTAGTTATAAAGAGATATTTCAGTTAGATAATCAACACTTCAGAGACCTACATAATATGGCATTTAAAAAATTTTAAGAACTTAGATTTTTCCCTACAGTAAGACAAGTCTACTTTTGGCAGCACCAGTTAACATCAGAGAGGTTGATGGGCATTGAAGAATTCCAACATTATGGAATTTGCCTTCAATTTGACGCAGCTAGCCATTTGGGCAAGAAACTGCTCTTGCCTGCACTGCTTGATGGTATGCTATCTATACTGGACATACAAGACCCACAGGAAAATGACTGTTAAACTTGCCTAAAGAAGGTGAGACAACCTTCAGGGTTTGTGCTTCATGAAAGAGTCTGCCAGACATTCTGCAAGACACAGAAGAAAGTAACTAACAAACTTCCAGTACAGACAAAACCATCTTTCAAATTTCTTGCTTCATAGAAAAGTCTGCCAGATGCTATGGGACTGTAGACTGAATAATGCCCCACGGTACAGAAGAACTATGGGTGACTATCCAGACAGCAAGATGTCTTTGTCAATTCCTTTTTTTAAAATTTTTTTATTGAGAAAAAGAAA
>NW_004949096.1:25142223-25168049 GCF_000317375.1 Microtus ochrogaster
AAATGACCCTATCCTATAGCAATACTGACGAATATCTTGCATATCACCATAGAACCTTCATCTGGTGATGGATGGAGATAGAGATAGAGACCCACACTGAAGCACCAGACTGAGCTCCCAAGGTCCCAATGAGGAACAGAAGGAGGGAGAACATGAACAAGGAAGTCAGTACCACGAGGGGTGCACCCACCCACTGAGACAGTGGGGCTGATCTATTGGGAGCTCACCAAGGCCAGCTGGACTGTGACTGTCTTTTTCAATTCTTGCTTTGGAAGTAGCTTACACTACACTTCCTGTTTTCTTAGGTAATAATGTATCCTTCTGGAGTCTTTGATGGAGATGAAGACATAGAGTTATAGTTTTCCTTCGTTATGATAAAAGTTAAATTAGCTATGAAACTTTATGCTCATAAAGATAGAATATTTTCTTTTGCCTAATACAAATAGACCAAATAATGTAACTATAATTCATAGATGGGGTAGATGTTGGGATGAGCCAACTCTAGGCCCTGAATCTGGGCCTGGGTAGTAACTGAGTTGGTCAGTACACTAGCTTTCTGGTGCCCATGCCACCAGGGACAGCTCTCCCACATTGCCCAGGCAAAGGACGAGGCTAGCTCTTGTGTGCTGCCCAGGTTGACTAAGGTTTTTGATGTCTGATTTAACAAATATGCATTCAGATTTGTTTACATCTATTGGCATCCCCATGTAATTTTTATGCTTTATTTCTCTAATATGAGCACATGGATATATACAATACTGTGTCAGTTTTAAAATTCCTGGAAGGGGCTCTCTTAAATTATGATGTAATATTATCTTCATACTTTATAGAAGTTTCTGCCATCAGGTTGTTTTCCTTTCGTTTTTTAATTCATGTTCAAGAGTGAGAATGGTCTTGTTTCCTCCTTATTTTCCTATGCAGTTTCACTCTCATAAAATAAGTTGTAAATGAATCCTTATTTCCGTTATTTATTAAAAATGTTTCAAGACTACTTACCACGACATTAAAGAAGTTATGTGAGCATGAATAAAGTAGTCATTCTTATTAAAACATGATTCTCCTTAGGAAATAAGAATACTAATAGTATGTGGTTAAGAGAATTAATTAAAA
Source organism: Microtus ochrogaster (assembly GCF_000317375.1). Taxonomy (NCBI): domain Eukaryota; kingdom Metazoa; phylum Chordata; class Mammalia; order Rodentia; family Cricetidae; genus Microtus; species Microtus ochrogaster. The sequence continues at coordinate 25,143,334 of NW_004949096.1, forward strand.
CAATCCACTTGAATCACAGGGCTGATTGGTTAGCAAACTGAATGTACAAAAATCATATCTGTAGTAAAAAGATTATCATTCCCCTTTAAATCCGTAAATACATAAATACATTTTTTGTAGAAAACCACTTTTCCCTTTTGAGTTATAGTTAAATGTATGTGAATATTTAAAAACCACCAAATGTGAGATGATGAATTCTACAGCATTATGACTTTCTAGGCATCATATATCACATCTATAGGAACAGGACTTGCTTCTTTTAAAAACTCATTTGTGTGGGTTTAAAGTTAGAGCAACTAGCAACAGGTAGGGTAAGAACACACCCCTGCGTAAGCCTTCAAATTAGAATCCTTCACTTAGCGACTTGAGTTTAATGCCTGGAGGAAATGACTGGAGGAAATGCATAACCGCATTGCTGCTCATACCCATTTCAATAAGGAGGCCCATAGGCAGCAACTGAAACCCATTGCTTCACTAAGCAGTTGACTATATTCATGATCCCGTTTATAGTGGAAGACAGAAAGCTTAATGGTTAGGTGTACTAATAATGCCCCCACAGGTCATATAGCGACTAGTACATAGAGACTGGCTGGAAGTGCTGTTAGCATCACATGCTACATGGTAACAATTATCCAATCCAGAATGCAATCAGTGGCATCTAAAGCCTACTGGTATGAAAAATGATTGTTTAACATAGCCTATATGGGGTTTCTTTTCCCACAACTCCAGGCTTCATCATTAGGAGTTTTGTCACAACCTGGAAGAGCCTTCAAACCTGAAACATTTAATACACAGGTGACCTTGATATAGGTGCTCCAAGAAGCTGATACTAAAAAATACTAATATGAACAAAAGTGAGACTATATCAATAAATTAATTTACTTAATGTATGGAAGGCAATAAAGAAAGAATGGGGGTGCAAGCAAGGAGGATGTCGATGCTTAGAGCTGAATGTGCAGTAGCCAGCCCTTCTTAGACTTGCTCTTCTAGGGATAAGAGTGATTTTTCAAGTCCCTGCCTTTTATAGCATCGACTTCTTACCCTGGTTACACCCTTAGCACAGCTGAATGGCTTCTGTCATTATCAAGTGCTTTGCGCTCCGCCAGCCACATCTTCAGGGTCGCCTCGCTGGTGAGAAGCTGCCATCTTTCCGGGCAGGCTTCAAACAAGGTTGAGTGCTGGGGCTCAGATTCACCCTGTCATCCACAGAAGTGTATTTACTGTGGTCTGTTATATGTCTGGTTAGGAAATAGCTAGGGAAGACTGAACACAGAGTTTTATCTGTTCTTCCCAGGTTGAAGTCAGTGAAGGTTTCTGCTTTTCCTTTCCTGGTGGATATTGACCAAACTCATCTTGGTGGTTCTCTTTCTTTAATGCTGGCTACACCATCCTCGCATTTCGCTTATGAATTTCCAGGAATTGTTCTAAATACTTGAATATATCACTTGATTTTTATAACAACCAGATGGAGGTCAGTACAATTATAGTTCCTATCTTGAAATAAGGAAACTGAGGCAGGATGGAGGTAGAGAGTGGGGATTAAATAGTAACATAATAGGCCATGTTCACAGGACAACTGAAGACAACTGACTTGGAGCACTTTGGTTCTAGAACCTTTCTCCCTGCTACTTAATTCTCATCAAATTCTGTAGTCACAAATTTATAGAACATCGGTATCCTATGGAGTCATCTTTTAGAGACCCCTACTTCCAAGTGAATGCCTGCTTTGCTGTTTTGGGTTTATTTTTGCAAATGTTCCAAGAATCTTATTGACATTGAATCAGGTTCCGCCATGGCCATGTTCCACATAATCACTCCCCATGCCCACCCACAACAAGTGAAGTATCACTTTCATGAGAATAAAGAAGAGACAGAAAAGATATAGCATATAAATGAATCGCTTTTTGGATATATCATTGGAATATATCTCAGCAAATTACTGCACTTGAATTATGTGTAGGAATTTAAAATTTTTTAACTTTTTCTTTTATTGAGCTGCATTATCTGTAAGATGAAGGTGAGGAGGTGCACATACCACCAAGTCACGCCTAAATAATCTTGATCAAAGAGAAGCATCACTTCATTTCTATGCATGATTTTATCTGTGTCTTATTATTTGAATTTCCAAGTCATTTTGGAGCCAGTTTAATGTAGAGTCCTTTTATTTCCATATCCAAGAGAATTTGGGATTCCTAAAATAAGTTAAGGGCTTTGTTTTAAGAACTCTGTTGACCAATTTTATACAACTTCCATTTGTGTGTGTTCACTGTTCCTATCTCTTTTGATTACCATTTGATAGTTCAAATTTTTTAATATTTATGATGCCTCCTTTGAGAGCTTCTAAAGTTTCAAGGTTCAAAGAACTCACCATTTTCAGAATTTCACTGTGGAGTGGCTTTCCATGGTACTACTGACAGACTAAACAGCGGGGTGAGTTTGGAGAGAACCAACATCCAGTAATGGAGCTGCTGATGGCAAGGGCAATTAGTGCCACAGGTCATGACGACTGGCCTATCAGCACATTGCACATGGCCTGGAAATACCGTGTGTTGTTTATTTGTTTATATCCTTTTCTCAAGATGAATACATGTTAGACAGAAATTTCAACCATAGCGGAGCTTTAATGATCTGGAGGTCACTTATCTGATATTTGTGAACATTTAAAATGTAACTCCTGGCCTAATAATAAAAGGCCCTGCATCAGCCAAAACAAAGGTTAGAAAAGTGTTAGAGACATAAATACCAAGTTTATTCTTTACCAAAAGGACTAAAGTGTAGTTTTTCCTTACGTCAATAGTTCTAATTGTTCTGATAATGAGATAGCCAGTTCCTAACACAGCAGCAGAGGTGGGAGGAAGGAGGAGACTCAAAGCTTCATAAGCAAAAGCTAAACGTTTCTAGTTGACAGTTTAAAAAATGAACCAACTCTGAGAGTTAGAAAAATGAAAAGGGCAATGTGCCTTGGAGCTGTGAAGATAAGGTACCAGCAGTATTCAGGGCAGAGTATAATTACTTAACTTGATTACAGTGAGCCTAAGTAATAAACAATAGCTAAATTACCTTCAGTGTAGGCTACTTAATAAGGCAAATGTTTATAATCCATTTTAAAAGAGATTAACCAAATTTTCCCTCTGAGAAAGTATAGAAGGCAGTGCCTAGCTATGTGGCAATGCTATATATTAAAAACTGGCAAAGGAAGTACACTTTGATGACCACCGTAGGAGTTGTCAAATTGTTCATTTCTTTGTTGTTTCACAAGACATCGACCCCAGACTCTGGGAAGGATGAAGTGTAGATATAACATTAATTTGCCCAATTGGCTCATTTTGGAACTCACTAGCAGTGCTGAGCCACCTGCACACAAAAATGGGGTGCTCTTTATATAGCTCTTTATAATTACCACTTATTGTCTGTACGTAAGACTAACTCCTACTCCAACCTTGCCTTGACAGTTCATCCAGGACCTGCTGTAAGGCAGCTCAGAAATCTCTTCTATTCTAGCAGACCACAGTTTCTGCAAAAGGCAGGCATCGCCTGGAATCGGGTTATCTCACACCCTGTAGGTTATACTGCAGTGGTAATTGCAGTGGGCCCAGTGGGCCTAAAGTGAATTGGAAGCCTTTGTGGTGAGCTTCTTTGGAAATGAAATTTTAGTCAGGAAAACTAAGTTTGAACTCAGGGTAATGAGATTTTAGTGATATTTGGCTCTAATTCCTGGGCTGCCAATGTGGTCCAAGCAAGGTCCAGGTAGTTTTCTCAGACTCGATATAGACAGGTAAGTGACACTAATTATTCTATTCTGGGAGATGTGAGCTTGTTAAAATGTTAAATTTACTTAACAGTTTCTGAAGTTGAACAAATCTGAATTTTTATTTGCTTTCTGGAAAAAAATCAAAGATTTAAAAAGTATTTCTCATTTTGCGAAGGTACTTATTTTGATAGCAATAGGAAAATTAAAATATCTCACTTTGTGATCTTGCCACACTCTCTCCTCACTGGTAATACTGGCTAAACTGCTGTTTGCTGACCACTAGCTGTGTTCACAGTGCCAGACATCTGCTAGAGATAAGGGGACAAATAGAGAAGAAATCCCCTCTCCTCATGAAGCTTCTGTTTTACTGAGTTGGAGCCAAACAACCTATATAAATAAATAAGAATTTGCACCGGTGCTCTGATGTATATTAAAAGTGGTGCAAGAAAAAATAAGACTGTTACTGTTAGGACGGCTACATTCAAGACTGACATCTTGAGCATTGAGGGAAGCAGCCACCCCATAGCTAGCAGAGATGCAGCTCAAGAGATTTGGGCAGTGCTGGAAATGGCTTGCAGAAGAGCAGGGCAAGATAGAGAGAAGCATCAGGACAAAGCTCTGAAGAGCTTGTCTGTTCCAGGGGGTCAATAAGCCCAGTAGGAGTAGCTAAGTGATCTAGAAAGATAATTCTGGTAATTGACATAGAGATGAAAGCAATTGGTAACTCACCTGGGAGTTTTTAGAATATGATAAGTGGATTGAATTTATCCTACAAAATGAGACACTGTTAAATAGTTTTTAATAGAGCAATGGTATGGTTTCATGTGTTTTGAAGAGTTCCCATCTGTTTACTCAAATAGCAGACTGGTAAGAAGCCAGAGGATGTGTTTAAGGAAAAGGCGGGGTGCTAGAGCATTGGTGGTGAGCATTTGGATGCAGGATCATTGGTAACTTTGCCCTGAAGCAGGGAGAGGTGGATCTTCTGGAGTTGGTAAATATGGGGACAGCTGATGAATTGGGTAGCAGAAACTGCTGAATGAGAAGCCAAGGATAAATCTTAGTTTTGTTGTTTAAACCAGGCAAATAGCATTATTTTCAGAGATGAGAAAGATAGAAAATTGCAATACTTGTTTTTGACGTATTTGTGCTGAAATGTCCATTAGCTATCTAAATACAGAATATCTGATTTTTCCCCATCTAGACTCTAATGGCAGATGTATTGGGGATACATTAGCTACCACATTTAGTAAACATCACTAAATTATAGGGAACACACCCCTCAGCTTTGTCTTACCTTGCAACAAGAATAAATGCATACCGTAAACATGTATGTAATTTTGTGCAAATGTATACCTGGAAAGTCCTTTAAAGTTCAAAGAAGGAATTCAATGGCTATTATTCTAATGAAAATTAAAAATAATTCATCCTTATCTATTATTGGGACACTGTATTTGGACCTAAGACCCTTTGAGAAGATTTCCTTTCAACCTTTACATAAAGTTGCAGATGTGGCTTTAGTGTAACTACAGAGTCCTGAGGAGAGTGGAGAGACTCACTTAGGAGTTTGCCAATCCTTAATGTTTATTTTCTGCATTGGAAAGTTTTAAAATTAGAACAAGGTACTTCCAGAGCCTGGAGAAAATTCCTTTACTTTCTATTGACTTCAGAAACATCCAGGTCTCCTGGCATTCTCGTTTAAATTACCCTCTCACAAATGACTAGGAAAAAGATCGGGGCAACGGACTTGCTTTTAAAGTTGAAGGTGGAACAACACACACTTTAGAATAGACACCACCATCTCTTCGTCTGAGTGCAGTTGGTTTGGGAAGAGATGATGTGCTGTGTTCCTCTCTGGAGATGCTAGAACAAAGCCCGGCACCTCAGACCAGGGGATGTGGCCTGAGCCACAACCAATTTATATTGTCAAAGTTGATGGAAGTGTATGATGATCATCCTGATGCTTGGGAGGCAAAAGACTAAAAACTCAAGGTCAGCTTCAACTACACAGTGAGTCTGGGGTCGACCTAGTTACATATAACTCTGAAGAAAAAAAAGTCCCCAAAGTGTTAGAAGATTTCTCTGAGTCCCTCTCGTTTGGCATCTCCTTTTATCTCCACGTGGTCTCCCCACTGTGATTGCCTCTCTCTTGGTCTCCTCCTCTTATAAAGACAGCAGTCATACTGACCAGATCTATTCATGTTATCTCGTTTTACAACATTGTTTTATATTGTTTTATGAAGGGTGTTTTTATAAAGCACAAGCTTAGTTGCCCTTTTAAAAGCTGTATCCCCGTATAGTCCATGTTGAGGTGTTTGGAATTAGGTCTTTAACATTTTACATTTTGGAGATGACAGATCAGTCTATAATCATGTCTAATTTAATTCCTGAAGAAAAATTCACTGTTGTATAAACTTAAAACTTCCTGTTTTCTTTTTACAGTTTTAATACTGTTACCAGTTCTTATCCTCCCTTTCCTTGCTAACTTATAGAAATCAAGTTATACAGTACCCTACAGTCTTATGTACATCTTAACCACATGATGATCTGACAATACATTTTGCTCTGACCTAAGAGTCTGTAGTCACACAGTGTAGCCCTGACTGGCCTGGACCTCACTGTGCAGACCTTGCTTGCCTGGATCTCACAGAGATCTACCTGCGTCTACCTCTGCTGGGGTTAGAGGAGTGATCCCCGATAGTCAGTTGATTGCGGATTTTTTGATGCCATTGGGTTGTGCTCTGCACCACCCAATGCACTCCCTTCATACCCTAACCCTGGGTATAATGGAGAAGTGCGGTTAAGGCTGCGTTCAATGAACGCTAGTATTCAGCCTGCTATTCAGAAGCAAATGTGAAGGTGAAACACATGCAAGTGCAGGCAAACTATATTTCATGTATGGTGTCTAGGAAGATAATATTTTACTTATTGCTCAGAACATGCTATGTTTTAATGCTGTGCTTAATTGGTTTAAATTTCTTTCACACAGAGATCACCGTGACTTCTTTCAGCCAGTGACTTTTAGAATAAGTGAAAGAGTAAGAACAACTGGATATAAAGGAACCAGTGTTAATACCATCTGCTGGAACTGCATATCTCTTCTGCTCTGTTGGAAAGATCTAACCCAAAGGGACTTTCCATTATTAGCCCATGCTCATTTTGATAGTGCTTTCCTTTGAGCAGTGTTGAGCTCTTAGGAACTTAGGTCATTTGTATTTGACAGTGCTCTCTGCCTGGGACAAGCAGCTCTTAGAGTTCCCTGTAGGAAGAACGTGACCACTTATGGATGAGATATTGCTCTAAGGCTTGATATCCCAATGTGGACTCATCTAACCACTGTAGCAGGTTAAATTTGAATGAGCTAAGTTTAGGCCTTCAGTTACTCAGCTGTACTTTAAGTGATAACTAGCCCTGCCTAGCAAGTGATTAACGAGCCCAGAACGTAAACCATTTCCATGCGTGCAGAGTTCTGTTATTAACTCAAAGATTTAAATCACAGAATCACTTGACCATTTTTGACATATAGATCATAATAAACAGTGCCAGTTATTGTACATTTTACCATATGCATACTAAAATCTCCCATTTCGAATGACTAAATGAAGACATGGGGTTGATTTGTTTCAGGTCTACAAGTAGGAAAATAAAAGACCCCAGATAATGGCAAAAATACTCCTCTTCAATATTTATAGAATGGTCTTGAACTATACTTTAACATGTGTGTATTTTACATGTGAGTTAAATATGTAAAGCTATTTATTAACATAAATATATAAAACTATCTTGGTTAACATCTAAATTAGTAACTTCATTGTAGGAAATAGTGAGATTTGTCCTCATGTTTTCCTATATGTACACAGTCTGCTCCAGCCATCCTCACTGCCACTATTTCACACTTCTTTCTCCCTCTTGTACCCTTCCTGCTCTACCCTCCCTGCTGTCTTCATGACTGCTTTAAAATCCAGATCACATATGAGAAAGAAGCACATTGTTTGCCTTCTTGAGTCTTCCTCATTGGTCTTATCATGGTCTCCAGTCCTACTTCATGTTTTCTAAATGACATATACCAGCATTTTTTATGACTCAAGAATATGCCAGTATTTGTATATCTTTTATTTTCTATATCTGTTCTTAGACTGATTCTACAACTTGGCCATTGTGAACAACAATTTTCAGGTCTCTCTGTCATACACCGACTTATATGTGACTGAGGAAAGTTAAAAGTAATTTATCCTTATATGTTATTGGGACACTGTGTTTGGACCTAAAACCCCTTGAGAGATATCCTTGAGATTTCTTTTCAACCTTTACATAAAGGTTCAGGTGTGGCTTTAGTGTAATTATAGAGTCGTGTGTGTGTGTGTGTGTGTGTGTGTGTGTGTGTGTGTGTGTACCTATGATTCAAATATATTATCAGGATTAGGATACTCAGCCTAACCCTGCTGGCTCTAGCCTTAGGTATCTGTACTCAAGTGAAGTCTCAATCTTGATTACACTGCAGAAAAGGACTTCAGGATGAGACAGTATGAAGTAGAATTGGGATCTATTTAGAAGGGAATAGAACATACTTCAGACTTAAGTATGGGTGGTGAGAGAGGTGCACCTTCTTGTCAATATGGATTTTGGTTTTTGAAGTTGTGTTTCTCAAAGGATGCAATTTACATCCAGGTATAGAGATAAAACAGAGTTTAAATTGTTTGAAAATATGTTCTGGTTTTTATGTATTTATCTTTTTATTTCTTTTTTTATTTTAGAATTAAAAAAGAATACCAATCCAAATTCCCACACCCTCCTCTCCTCCCACTCCCTGTACACACCCTCTCACTCCACCCCCCGGAAGGCAATGTATCCCACCCTGTGGAAAGTCCAAATCCCTCCCTACTATATCTAGGTTGAGCAAGGTATACGTCCAAAGAGAATAAGATCCCAAAATGCCAGTACATGCAGTAGAGATAAATCCTAGTGTCACTATTGGTGGCCCCTCAGACTGCCCCAACTGTCAACCACCTCAGAGGGACTAGTTTGTTTTCATGCTCATTCACTCCCAGTCCAGTTGGAGTTGGTGAGCTCCCATTAGCTCAGGCAAACTGTTTCAGTGGGTGAACCCCTCATGGTCTTTACTTGCTTGCTCATACTCTCACTCCGGAGCTCAGTCCAGTGCTCCGATGTGGGTCTCTGCCTCTATTTCCATCTGTTGTTCTATGGTGATATTTAATATGTGAGAGCAAGGAAAAAGATATCTTGATTGAGGAAGCCATTATGGGGTTAGCAAGAAACCTGGCTCTAGAAAAATGCCCAGGAATCCACAAGGATGACCCCCACCTAGGACCATGGGCAATAGAGGAGAAGGTATGTGAACTAGCCTTCCCCTGTAGTCAGACTGATAATTCTCTTAAATATTATGTATTTATCTTAAAGAAATTTCTTTAGCAAATGATTGCAACAAAATTATGATGTGAATGATTTGAGTTTGTATATGAGAAAGACGCATTAATAGACTTAAACTGAAAAGTTACATACATGACATTAAGCATGATTTGTTGGCAGTTTAAACATTTTTTGTGATATCGCTCAGGAATGTAAGCATTATCTCTGCAGGCAAGTTTTATACTGTTCCCCCCCCCCACTGAAGTACTGTCAAAATTCTTAAACCCTCAGCCCACTAGAAATTAAATCAGATTCCAGGGTAAGGAACTGTTTTACTTCCTGTGTTGTTTTTGCTGTTTGTTTATTTTGTTTTTTTAAATTTTCTCTTTCTATAATATCTCAGTTGTATTTGTAGTTGAGGCTTTGTGTTGCTTTCCATAGAGGTGGCACTGATTACATTCTTGCTAATGTATATACACATACACACATACATGGGGGAAGAGGGATAGAAGGAGAAGAAAGGAAGAAAAAGGGGGAGAGGGAGAGTGAAAATGAGCCCACTCTTAACAGCATTTTTTCTTGTTTCTTGTCATAGCCCTCCTGCCTAGAGAGAGATGAAATCTCAGTGTTGTTTTGATTTGCACTTCCCTTATGGCTAAATGTGTCAAGTATTTTTTTTTCATGTATTTATTGACCATTTGTATTTCATGTTTTGCAAATTATCTAGTTTGCTTTCCCATTTATTGAATTGGTTATCTATTCCTTTAGATGTTCAAATTGCTTAAGTTCTTCATAAAGACTGAATTTCCCCATCAGATGAAGACCTGGCATTCTCAAATGACTCTTCATGTTCCATAGACTGTCTTGGTATAGTAGTTGTTTCTCCTGCTGTCCAGAATCTTATTCCAGGTACCCCAACAGTTCCTGCTGGTATATTATGCTATTAGAATCCATTTCAGAAAATCCTTTCTTGTTATTTCAATTTTGAAGTAGTTTTCCAGTTTTTTCTTCAGTTAGCTTCAAAATTTGAGACTTTTGATCAATTTATGGACTGATTTTACATGATGAGAGGGGATTGAGGAATCTAGTGTCTTTATGATGAATCTAGTGTCTTTATACACATATTTAATGTTGCCTACACGACTCATTAGAGAGGATTTTTTTTTCTCCTCTACATATAGATTTTATTAACTCCAGCAAGAATCAGACAGCTATGGCTGTCTGGATTGTTTTCTTGGTCTTCTGTTCTATTCCACTGTTCTGCCTCTCTGTTTTTGTGCTAACACCATGCTGTTCTTGTTTTTATTGTTCTGTAATATGATTTGAAATCAAATATTGTGATGATGTGGGGAGTCCCTTCTGTGTGTTTCTTTTCTTGGTAAATGAATAAAGAAACTGCTTTGGCGTGTTGATAGGGCAGAACTTAGGTAGGCAGGGAAGACAGAATTGAATGCTGGGAGAAGGAAAGAGTCGGGGAGAAACACGGTGGATCCACCGGAACCAGACGCTGGGAATTTTACCCGGTAGGCCACTGCCACGTGGAGATACACAGATTAATAGAAATGGGTCAAATTAAGATAAAAGAATTAGCAAATAAAAAGTTAGAGTTAATGGGCCAAGCAGTGATTTAATTAATACAGTTTCTGTGTGGTTATTTTGGGGCTAGGCTAACTGGGAGGACAGGATGAACAAGTGGGCCCTCCTTCTACATTGTGATACACTTGGCACTGTTTTTCTTTCAATTTCTTTGAAGAAAGAAATGGAATAAGACACCAGAAAATGGAAAGATTTCCCATGCTCTTGGATAGAAAAAATCAACATAGTAAAAGTGGCAATCCTACCAAAACCAATTTATAGATTCAATGCAGTCCCCATCAAAATCCCAACACAATTGTTCATAGACCTTGAAAAAAACAACAATCAACTTCATATGGAAAAACAAGAAACCCAGGATAGCCAAAACAATCCTATACAATAAAAGAACTTCTGGAGGCGTTACCATCTCTTACATAAAGCTTTATTACAGAGCTACAGTAATAATAGAATTTTGATAAAGTCTACACTAAGTTTATCTGTTTGTTTTGGCAATGTGGCCATTTTCACGATATTCTGTCTACCTATGAATCTGAGAGGTCTATCCATCTTGTGGTGCCTTCAATTTCTATCTCCAGTGTTTTATATTTTTCATTGCTGAGGTATTGGTCACTCTGATTCAGTTTTCTCCTAGATGATTTGATTTGGGGTTATTGAGAATGAGATTTTGCCGACTGATTTCTATTCATGTTTCTTGCCATTGTAAGAAAAGGTAGTGATTGTTGTATGCTGAATATATATATATTCATAATATATATGATATGATAATTTTCATAAAGCTTTGATCAGCAAAGACAATCTGAATTCCTTCTTGTTATTTACATATCTTGTGTTTGTTTTTCTTATTTTATTGCTCTGATTTATACTTTAACCACTATATTGAATAAGACTTTAAAGAGTAGAAACCTTAATGCATTCATAAATTTAGGAGAAATGTTCTTAGTTTTTGCCCATCTAGTATAATATGCACTGTTACATTGTTGCATATTGCCTTTATTTTGTTGAAATATGAGACAGCAGCTATTAATTTAATGGCTTTTATCATGAAGAAATATTTATGTTGATTGAAACATGACTTTTGCATCTATTGAGATGATCCTGTGATTTCTATGATTCTGCTTATGTGATGTCTAACTGTTATTGATTTGTGTTGTTGAACCAACTTGATAGTTATGATCTTTGTAGTGTGTTGTTTAATTTTATTTACAAGCACTTTATTGATGAATAAAATCATCAAAAGAAATTATTCTATATTTTTCTGGTTTTGTTATACTTACTCAGCTTTGGTATCCAAGTAACATTGGCATTATAGAATTAATCATGACTGTTTTATGGGATAGTTTGAGGCATGTTGTTATTTGTCTTAATACTTCTTTAAAGATTTCCCAGTGAATCTATATCTTGGGCTTTTTATTTTGGGACACTATTATTGCTTCAATGTTCCTTTGATTAATCTGGCTAATAATTTCACAATTAATCTTAAATCTATAAGTTCTTTCTTAGAACTATATTGCTGTATCCCAAAGGTAAACTAAATCCTATTTTCATTTGATAATAGGAACTGTTAACCCTGTTAACAGGTTGCCTTCTTCTGAGGCAGTGAAAACCTGCCAGGTCACAATCATTCTTATCTTTTCAAAAGTAAGTTCTCTGTTTCAATAAATCTTTTTATTATTTTTTTAGTCTCCATCTCCTTACCTTCTATTCTGAATTTTATCATTCCTTTTCACCTAATTTTTGTATTTAGCTTGTTCTTCTTTTTCTAAGGGGCATCATTGGGTTGACTCAAGACCTCACTGATAGTTTTAATGTACATACTTAAATCTATAAGTTCTTTCTTAGAACTATATTGCTGTATCCCAAAGGTAAACTACATCCTATTTTCATTTGATAATAGGAACTTTTAAATTTTCTACTTAATTTTTCTCAGTTATCTACTGATCATTCAGAAATGTGTTGTTTTTTTCTCCAGGCATTTATATAGAACCAGCAGTTTCTTTGAGGCCGATATTTATTCCATTATGATTGATCAAATGTGTTACTATTACTTTCCTTTGTATATCTTTTAAAGCAGCATAATTCTTTTGGGGAAAATTTCATCCTGATCTGGGTTCAGGTTTCTGCTGCTTCTTTAGCCATCTTTAGGTAGTGAAGTCTATCTGCCTTTGCTAGGCGCCCTGTTAACAGGATGCCTTCTTCTGGGGCAGTGAAAACCTGCCAGGTCACTAACCTCTGGAGAATGTGGGGGTAATTTCCCATCCTAACTGTTTGTTTTGAAATGAAATCCGAGCTTCATGACTGCTTTCTGTTCTTCTCTTTGCCAGATCTAAGTAATGTTTAATTAGAGAAAGCACAAAATAGCATAGATTGAATATATCTTCTCCAGAAAACATTTGCAGGTATTTTGGACTTTTGTAGATTTTGGAAGGTAGATGGATGCATATATGTTCATAGATATGAGTACATATGTATATGTATATGCAGATATCATATATTAGGAATGGGAACAAAATGTAAACGCAAAATTTATGTTTATACATGTTTTATACTTGTAACCTGAAGGTAATTTAAAATATTATTTTAATATCTTTATCCATTAAGCAGCCTATGTACTTTGAATCATCAGAAAACAAAGGCATCGCTGCCTTTATCACATATTCATATGATCTTTTAGATTGTTATGTAAAAGATATATATCAACTTAAAGGAGCTGTGAAAGTTTTTGCCCTTTGGGTTTACTGAATCAACTGTGTGTTTTACATCTGTGTTGCAACTGCAACCTACATCAATGATAGTTTATTAGGCATGAGGCTTTCCAAATGTAGTATTGAAAACAATGTTCAAATTGTTTTGGATTCAGGAACATTTCATATTTTTGTTAGAGATGCTCAGCCCATTCCTTTCACTGAGGCAAGGTGGTCTCCTAATGGAAAAATATTCTTCTTGCACAAGAGTAGAACTCTGAAGGCTTTAGGAGTCCAGTCTCTGATTCATGTTTCCCCATGAGCTGTAAAACATGCTGGCCGGGGCAGCTACTGTAACTTTCTTGAGAAATGGATATCACTGAAGAAGGGAACAAACGCGTATCCTTGAATGACAGCCGTTATGGCGGCTGTGCACTGATGAAATACTAAAGTTGTGTGTGAATTAGAAGTATAAGTAATGGTTTCAAATGGCAACAATATAACAAGGGACATTTTGAGGCTTGAGCAAAGGTGAGGTTTATATAGAAGAAAATTCTTCTTGTAGTCTTATTTTGTCAATGCAGTTTGGTTACTGAAAAAAAAAATCAAAGGAAACAGAGGCAGTGGGAAGCAGATTTTGGTCCTTGGTAGGTAGAGAGAGAGCCACAAATGAGGGCTCTTTCTTCATGTAGTTCCTAGAGAAAACTGTTTCTCATAGCTATCTGGAGCATGGGGAGAGGCTGTAAAGACAATAGCCTCCCCTTCTACAGGTTCAGAAGATGAACTGTGCTACCAGTGGCAGGAACGTGAGCCAAGGGCCCAAGAAGAACCTCCTGTGGAGATATTTGGGTACCGCGAGCGTCTGGTGTGGAAAGGAATTTGTCATCTGTCACTGTACTGCATGTTACCCCAAAGCTGGTTGACTTCGATAGCAAACTGCTTTGATTCTACCTTGGTTTTTGTGGGTCAGGAACCTAGGTTTGTTTTAAGTAACCATGTTAATCACTTTTCATTGTTGTGTCAAAATTACCTGAGAGAAATAATAGGAATCAAGAAAATTTATCTTGGTTCATGATTCTATAGATTTCATTCCACTGTCACTGACGTCCAAGTGTCTGGTTCAGGTGGCACTTCTGATGGAAGGACATGATATTGGAAGTCTGGAAATCCGCTTGTTTCTTGGCTGCCAGTGAGCAGGGTACACATAGAGTTAAAATACACTCTTCAAAGGCGTGCTCCATGTGACCCAGTCCCAATAACTAGACCCTTCATTGTAGTGGTCCACTCAACCATGGATAATGAGGTTACACGGTCCCATCACCTATTAATGTCATCACCAGCTGGGGACTGAAATTGGCATATAAACTTTTGAAGACATTTTATGTAGGAACCTTAATTAGGAATCCCCCGGCTCAAATCCTCTCATAATGTTCTCATATCAGTAAAGGGCTTGGGGATTTGGGGAGGGACACTTCCAGGATCCCTCACCTGGTTGTTGCCTGGCCTCTGGTCCTTACTGGCTGTTAGCCAGAGGTATCTGTCCCTGACTATGTAGGTTCCTCCATAAGGCATCTGGCATCAAATTGAGCTAATGAGATAGCAAGAGAGGCATACAGCATCCAAAGAACACTCTTTCTTTGACCCATACTTGGAGGTCACATTAGCTCATTTTTGCTGCATTCTTTTCATTGGATCCAGCCCCACCCAAGGAGCAGGGAGTGAGGAAGGGTATGAGCCCCAGGTGTGTGTGTGGGGGGATTACCGCAGGCTGTCTACACAGCACAGTGGGACTGGAGGCCCTATATGGAATGTATTATAGAAATACACCTGTTTTTCTCAGTCATATATTTTAGAATGTAGCACAGCCTTGTATTTTATTCAGCCATACCAAATAGAGTTAAACCAGTGTCATCACAAGAGCACAAAAGCTGGAGGATTTCTGAAAGTTTCCTAAAGTATAATTAGATGTGTGTGTGTGTGTGTGCGCGCGCGTGCGCACGCGCGTGCACGCACACGCGCTATCATCAAGAGATTAGGATTTTTGACAAGGTGTGTAAGCTAGGTCTTTCATTTGGGGATGGAGTTCACATTAGCCCAAAAGGAAGGGATTCAGACAGAACCAAGCATGAAACACAGAATCTGAGGAGAGGTGGGGGTAGATGGACAAAAGGCAGATGAGACAGGAGCATACTAGGAAGAAAACTCGTTTTTAAATCTGTGCTTCTGGCAGCCCCACCCTTCCATCAGGGTTCCCTCTTTCCTCTTTGTCTTGCTTTTCCTGGCACTTTGCAAGGCTGAAACCTGAAGGCCTTGAGAGGAGGAGAAGGAGCCAGCCTCCGTGAGCTGGTTCTTCAGTGCCTCAGCTAAAGCATTCCTCACACAGGAAGACGCCAGGAGCTTTAGTCACCCTTACTGCTTTCAGAGAGGCTGTGACATCTTATAGACAAAGAAAACATCCTGCCAAATGATTCATTTTTAAACCTATTGGCTGCACTGTGTTTGAGAAAACAAAGTGTGACTAAGCTTTGTGGCACATAATCGATGCCTAAAATGAAGATGGAAGGAAGGGAGAGAGCCTAGACACATCCAATCCCCAAACTATGTGTGCCCCGGCTTCATGTGCAGCAAAGACATTCCTGCTCCTTGCCCTCTTCTGGCCGCCCTGAGGTGAACGTTTCTGAGTTGCAGTTCACAAATTCCAGAGAGCTGAGGTGTAACTCTTTGGGGCAGAGCGGCATTGGCTGTTTCTGGGCAGAGCTCTAACACCTTCCATTTCTTAGGCATGATTTCCATGATTTGGGGTTTAGGGTTTTTTTTTTTTTTTGTGGGGAGGAGCCACAGGTGAGGGTAGGAATACAATGGCTTAGGGAATATACATGTAGCTTAATATAGGCATCCGACCCCAATGATCCTTAGTTTTACACAAGCTCTGAGTCATGGATTCATGAGTTTCATGGCAAGTGAATGAATTTGGGTTATTTTTAGGTTCTGGGTACAGCAGTTAAAGAAGAGCTTTCCAGGGTGTGTTTGACCCACAGAAACCATGTGGTGTTGTTTCTCCCACTGCAATCAATCTTTAGCACCAAGTAAAGAAGATCTGATAATTTTTTTTTTTTTTGCCTTAAAGCTTCTAGTTCCTATTTGTGTCCTCTCCACAGTTGGTGGCTATCACTATGTCCCTGTGGCCCTTACTGGAAGACATCTCACAGTGCCTCAAACAACCCAGAATTTCCAACAGCAAATGCATTTCACCTAATTTGGCTTCTCATTTTATTACCACCATTGCATGACTTTGGAAAAATAACAAATTCAAAACTGGACTAGTTTTGGCAAAAAGCTGGTGCACAACACCCATCCCCCCACACACAAATGGTGACTTGCTTCCCCTTCCCCCAGCAGTGACTGTCACTCCTTTTATTGGAGCTGGCACCCCATCCTACTCTTCCCACTCTGTGCTCCTCATTTTCTGTGCGTCATTCGGGATAGTAACAGTTCTCATTCTCCTGGCGGAGGCTGAGAAACATACCATGGGGATGAGAGTGTCTACTGGCAGCAAAGAGAGACATAAATTTTAACAGTGGGAAACATGGACTCCACAATCAAGTAAGTGAGGCAAAAAACAAACAAACAAACAACAAGAACCGTTGATTCCTCTGCGACATCTGTAGCAATCTTCCAGAATCTAGTAGGGTTGAAGAGGGCTTGGAAAGTCTACTGATCAAAAGTCAAATCAAGAGGGCATGGGGGTCTCGAGTGAGCTTGGAGACTAAGAGAAAAAGTAATAAAAATTTGAATTAATGGTTTTTTTTATATCGTGCTTTGCAGTTTGTTTGTAGAATGACTGTGTGTTAGGATTAGTGCCAGTTTGTAGGTAAGGGTCACTGAAACTAGGTGCTCACCCAAAGTAAAGAAGCCAATCAACATGGATTCAAACCAGAGCCTTTGCAAGTTCATTCTGGCATGCTTCTATTGAAGCACAATCACTAACTTCATCACACTATCTGTGTCACTGGGTGTCTAGTTGAAGGGCCGGCAAGGTCCACTGTGCTGTGGAAACCAAATGGAATTTAATGTTGGAGCAAGACTTTGCAGGCCAGCTCTGGTTATTTGTACCTCTCAGGATTGTCATAGAATAGAAAAACGCCAGTTCACGTTGGAGAAAATATATGTAGCTATGGAGTGCGCATGGACACTGAAGGGGATGTTTTCCAATTATAGTTTCAGTCTAGCAGTCCCTTAGAAGCTGAAAATTGATTGTGAGATGGAAATGGTTTGCTTTTCCTTTAATTTCCAACTTTCAATTTTAGACAGACATTGCCTTGAGTTATCACTTAAGGATAATTTATGCTTTGTGCTCTAAAACAGTGTTTCAGCTGTCAGAAAAGCCATCCGCAACCCCATGAAAACCAGCACTGTCTGCTTTTCTAAATCATGCTACCAATTTTACAAACATCTATAACATGTCAATGGAAATTAGGCTGTGTATCCTGCTGTTACAAAGAGACATAGGCCATTAAATGTTGATAATTCCTAAAAAGCTTTTTTGATATAGATGAAAACTAAAAAAGGATACCAATGTCTACTGAGTATTTATTATATGCAAACGCTTTTGGGGAGGTTCTCTTTGTTAATTCAATACTTAAATAATCTTTGGAAAAGTGAATAATATTCCAACATTTTAAAAAATGATAAAAAGTTAATTTGTCCCAAGTCTTATTGCTGAAGCCAGAAAAACCATTTCAGCTTCGCCAGTCTGATTCCAGGACCTGGTGCTCTTCACTAATCAGCCGTCGTGGATTTTATATAAAAATTGAGTCACAAAATTAATCAATGAACAAGACAGCCTTTAAAACCACCATAAGACTTTAATCATTCTTACATAAAAACCAACAGCAATGCATTAGTGTCAGAGGAGGTTTGGCTCTATGAATGTCAAGCCCATCTGAGAAATTCTTCATCACAGCACCACCAATGACATCCTAGCTCCACCTCTTCTCTGAAAACTCCGGGGATGCTCATTGCCACGGAACGCTCTTTTAAAAGAAAAAACAACTGGCTTATCTTGTAATTTTAAACAAACAAAGGTCACTAGTAATCATGAATTTGACAATTGGAAGTTAAGAAAATTTAGAATTTCAAGCACCATATTAAAGCATAATTTATTTTTAAAAGAAAAAAACCATGTTATAATTTATGTTCAGATGTCTTTTATGCTTTCTGTGTCCATTTACATTACATTGTGACCAAGATGTGGGTCACTTCACAGGCTGTGCCTAGTTTTAATTGTGGTTAACCTTTGTATTATGGGAGCTTATAATGTCATGGACCACATAATAACCGTTTGGTCAGGCAGATACCAGTTGCCCCAGTTTCACATTAAGTCTATAAAATTCATCACACATCCTGCTTCATAGGTATGCACATTTTTGGCAGTGCTAGGGATAAAATATCTATTCTGCTTTGTTTTTGTTTCTGCAGTACTTGAGAGTTGAACTCGGGGCTTCATGTATGCTAGGTATGTTAGATAAGACCTCTTTCCACTGGGGTACATTCCAACCCTTGTTTCTACTTCTTGATGATCAAAAAAATCAGTAAAAAAGACTTCATCACTGGAACAGGCGGCTGGCTCTTTCTTCCATGTGTAATAATTGTTTGGGAGACAGATTGCCCTAGAGTAGAGAGGTAGTCATAGATCAAAAAATGACAGACATAGCCTGAGGAATGTGTCCTAGATGACATTACTGATGATTACACAAGATTATAGTAGAACTAAATACTCCTATTTCTGGGAGATCATAGCCATCATCACACCAGAGTGCAATACTTAGTCCACCATCAAAACCATTTAACTTCCAGTCACATGAAGCCTACACAGACAATTAGGCCCAGTTCATATTAAATGGTACAGGTTTATGTATTTACTTTTTATAAAAATAATTTTTATTCAGATATATTTTTTTCTCTGTTCCCCTCCTATTTTTCTCCCTTCCCCTTCTAAACTCTCCCATGATCTCCAGGCTCCAAATTTACTCAGGAGATCTTGCTTTTTTTATTTCCCATGTAGATTAGATCCATGTATGTCTCTCTTAGGGTCCTCTTTGTTGTCTTAGGTTCTCTACAATTGGGAATTGTAGGCTGGTTTTTCTTTTCTTGATGTCTAAAAGCCACTTATGCATGAGTACATATGATATTTGTCTTACTGAGTCTGGGTTACCTCACTCAATATGATGTTTTCTAGATCTATCCATATGCCCGCAAATTTCAAAGCCATTTTCTTCTGTTGTGTAGGTCTTTGTTGTGTAATTGTATCACATTTTCATTATCCATTCTTTGTTTGAGGGGCATTTAAGTTCTTTCCAGCTTCTGGCTATGACAAATAATGCTGCTATGAACATAGTTGAGAACATATCCCTGTGGAATGATTGAGCATCCTTTGTGTATATACCCAAAAGTGGTATTACTGAGTCTTGAGGTAGGTTGTTTCCTAATTTTCTGAGAAATAACCATACTGATAACCAAAGCAACTGTACCAGTTTGCACTCCCACCAGTAATGGAGGAATGTTCTCTTTACCCCACATTCTCTCCAGCATAAGTTGTCATCAGTGTTTTTGATCTTGGCCATTCTTACAGGTGTCAGATGGAATCTCAGAGTTGTTTTGATTTGCATTTTCTGATGGCTAAAGATGTTGGGCATTTCCTTAAGTGTCTTTCAACCATTTTAGATTCCTCAGTTGAGAGTTCTCTGTTTAGGTCTGTACTGCATTTTTTAAAATTGGATTATTTGTTCTTTTGATGACCAATTTCTTGAGTTCTTTGTATATTTTGAAGATCAGCACTCTGTCCAATGTGGGGTTGGTGAAGATCTTTTTCCTTTCTGTAGGCTGCCATTTTATCTTGTTGACTGTGTCCTTTGCTTTTCAGTTTCAGAAGGTACCATTTGTCGGTTGTTGCTCTCAGTGTCTGTGCTATTCGGGTTATATTTAGAAAGTGGTCTCCTGTTCCAATGCTCTCAAGTGTACTTTCCAATTTCTCTTCTATGAGGTTCAGTGTGGTTCATTTTATGTTGAGGTCTTTGATCTATTTGGACTTGAGTTTAGTGAATGGGGATAGATATGGATCAATTTTCATTCTTCCACATGTTGATATCCAGTTATGCCAGTACCATTTGTTAAAGATGTTTTCTTTTTTCATTTTATATTTTTTGCTTCTTTGGCAAAAATCAGGTGTTCATAGGTATGTGGATTGAAATCTGGGTCTTTGATTCAGTTCCATTGGTCCTCCTGTCTGTCTTTATGGCAATACCCGGCTGTTTTCAGGGACTGTAGCTCTGTAGTAGAGTTTAAAGTCAGGGACTGTGATGCCTCCAGAAGTTCCCTTATTGTACAGAATTGTTTTGGCTACCCTGGGATTTTTACTTTTCCATATGAAGTTGAATTTGCTCTTTCAAGGTATGTGAATGAATTTTCTGGGATTTTGATGGGCATTGCATTGAATCTGTAGATTGCTTTTGGAAAGATTGCCATTTTTTACAATGTTGATTCTACCTACTTAAGACCATGGGAGATCTTTCCATTTTCTGGTGTCTTCTTCAATTTCTTTCTTTAAAAATTTAAAGTTATTGTCATACAAGTCTTCCTTTTGTTTGGCTAGAGTTACTCTAAGATACTTTATGGTTTTGTGGCTATTGTGAGTTTCTCTGATTTCTTTCTCAGCCCATTTAACATCTGTGTAAAGGAGGGCTACTGATTTTTTTGAGTTAAGTTTCTATCCTACTACATTACTGAAGGTGTTTATGAGTTGTAGAAATTCCTTGGTAGAATTTTGGGGGACACTTATGTATCATATCATCAGATAATAGTAAGAGTTTGACTTCTTTTGATTTGTATCCCCTTGATCTCCTTTTGTTGTCTTACTGCTCTAGCTAGAACCTCAAGTACTATATTGAATAGATATGGAAAGAATAGACAACCTTTTCTTGTTAATGATTTCAGTGGGATTGCTTTGAGTTTCTCTCCATTTAGTTTGATGTTGTCTGTTGGCTTGCTGTTTATTATTGCCTGTATTATATTTAGGTATGTTTCTTGAATCCCTGCTGTCTCCAAGACCTTTATCATGAAAGGATGTTGTATTTTGTCAAAGGCTTTTTAATCAACTAGTGAGATGATCATTTGTTTTTATTTTATAGCTTGTTTATATTGTGGATTACGTTGACAGATCTTTATATGTTGAAACATCACTGCATTGTAGTAGGAGCTGTGGGCCTGCTTTTCGTCCCACCCAGCTCCCACACGGCTAGCTTATACCCCAAAATAACAACACACAAATTGTATTCTTTTAAACACTGCTTGGCCTATTAACTCTAGCCCTTACAGGCTAATTCTCATATCCCGATCAACCCATCTCTAATAATCTGTGTAGCATCAGTCTTACTGGGAAAGATTCAGCATGTCTGACCTGGCAGCTTGCTTCATGGCGTCTGCCCGGGAGAGAGGAGCATGGCCTCTGAACTCACTTCCTCTTCCTCCCAGCATTCTGTTCTGTTTACTCCTCCCACCTATATTTTAACCTATGAGGCCAAGCAGTTTCTTTATTACTTAACCAATGACCTTCCTCCATCAACTGCATCTCTGGGATGAGGCCAACTTGATCATGGTGGATGATTTTTCTGATGTGTTCTTGTACTTGGTTTGCCAGTATTTTATTGAGTATTTTTGCATTAATGTTCATGAGTGAGATGGGTCTGTAATTCTCTTTCTTAGTAATGTCTTTGTGTGGTTTCAGTATCAGGGTACTTGTAGACTCATAAAAAGAGTTTGGCAATGTTCCTTCTGTTTCTATTGTGTGGAACAATATGAGGGGTATTGATATTAGTTCTTCTTTGAAAATCTCCTAGAATTCTGAGCTGAAAGAATCTGGTCTTGGACTTTTATTTGTTGGAGACTTTTGGTGACTTTTTCTATTTCTTTAGCAGTTATAGGTCTATTTAATTTGCTTATCTGATTTTTATTTAATTTTGGTATTTATCCAGAAAGATGTCCATTTTCTATAAGTTTTCCAATTTTGTGCAGTACATGTTTTTGAAATATGACCTGATGATTCTCTGGATTTTCCCCGTGTCTGTTGCTATGTCCCATTTTTATTTCGGATTTTGTTAATTTGGATATTCTCTCTCTGTCTTTTGGTTAGTTTGGATAAAATTTTGTCTATTTTGTTGATTTTTCTCAAGGAACCAACTTTTTGTTTCATTGATACTTTGTATTGTTTTCTTTGTTTCTATTTTGTTGATTTCAGCTCTCAATTTGATTATTTCCTGCCATCTAGTCCTCCCAAGTGAGTTAACTTCTTTTTGTTCTAGAGTTTTCAGGTGTTCTGTTAACTCACTGGTGTGAGATTTTTCCAGCTTCTTTATGTAGGTGTTTAGTGCTATGAGCTTTTCTTTTAACACTGCTTTCATTGTGTTCCATAAATTTGGGTACATTGTGTGGGCATTTTCATTGAATTTAAGGAAACCTTTAATTTCTTCTTGTATTTCTTCCTTGACCATTGATGATTCAGACATGCATTGTTTAATTTCCATGTGTTTGTAGGCTTTCTGAAATTAGTATTGCAGTTGAATTCCAATTTTGAGACCTGGTGATCTGATATGATACATGGGGCTATTCCAATTTTTTTTGAATCTGTTGAGGTTTGCTTTGTTACATAGTATGTGATCAATAGTTGAGAAGGTTCCATGAGGTGCTGAGAAGAAGGTATATTCTTTTATGTTTGGATGTAATTTTCTGTAGCTGTCTATTTAGCCCATTTGAATCATAACATCTGTTAGTTCCTTTATTTCTCTGTTAATTTTCTGTGTGACAGACCTGTTCAGTTGTGAGAGTCGGATGTTGAAGTCTCCCACTATTAGTATATGGAGTTTAGTATGTGATTTAAGGCTTAGTACTATTTCTTTTACATACAAGGGTACCCTTTTATTTGGGGCATAGACATTCAGTATTGACATTTCCTCCTGATATATTTTTCCTGTGACTAATATGAAATGTCCTTCTTTGTCTCTTTTGATTGATTTTAGTTTGAAGTCTATTTTGTTAGTTAGGATAGCTACACCAGCGTATTTCTAAGTTTTATTTGATTGGAAAAATTTTTCCCAACCCTTTACTCTGAGGTGATGACTGCCTTTGAGGTTGAGGTATGTTTCTTGTTTGCAGCAGAAGGATGGATTCTCTTCATATCCAATCCATTAGTGTGTGTCTTTTTATATGTGAGTTGAGTCCATTTATATTAAGGGATATTAATTACCAATAATTTCTAGTTTCTGTTATTTTAGTTTTCGTTTTTGGTGATGTTATCGTGTGTGTTTTTCCCTTTTGGGAATGTATTTGCTGTGAGGTCATCTATTGTCTGTGTTTTTGTGGATATAGCTAACTTCCTTGGGTTGAAGTTTTCCTTCTAGTACTTTGTGCAGGGCTGGGTTTGTGGCTAGGTATTGGTTAAATCTGGTTCTGTCATGGAATGTTTTGATTGAAAGTTTTGCTGGGTATAATAGTCTGAGCTGGCATCTGTGGTCTCTTAATGTCTGCATAACGCTTGACCACAACCTTCTGGCTTTCATTCTCTCCAATGAGAAGTCAAGTGTAATTCTGATAGGTCTGCCTTTATATGTTTCTTGGATTCTTGGATTTTTTTCATTTCTTTGTTTGTTTGTTTGCAGCTCTTAATAGTCTCTCTTTATTCTGTACATTTGCTGTTTTGATTGTTTTGTGGCGAGGAGACCTTTTCTCTTTCTTTCTTTCTTTCTTTCTTTCTTTCTTTCTTTTGTTCTTTCTTTCTTTCTTTCCAGTCTATTTGGTGTTCTGTGAGCTTCTTGTGTCTTCATAGGCATAGCTTTCTTCAGGTTAGGAAAGTTTTTTTCTTTGATTTTGTTGAATGTGTTTTCTATGCTTTTGAGTTGGACTTCTTTTCTATCCCTATTATTCTTAGGCTTGGTATTTTCATGGTGTCCCAATATTTCCTGGATATTTTGTGTTAAGCATTTGTTAAATTGAATGTTATATTTTGGCCAATGAGTCTATTTCCTTTATTGTATCTTCGGTGTTTGAGAGTCTCTCTTGCATCTCTTGTATTCTGCTGTTTATGGTTGAATTTGTGATTCTTTTTTTTTTTATTGAGAAAAAAAAATGTCCGCATCCTCCCAGCCTCCAATTCCTCCCACCCTTCCCCCACTCCTCTCCCCCTTTCTCTCAAGTCTGAAGAGCAGTCAGAGTTCCCTGCCCTGTGGAAAGTCCAAAGTCCTCCCCCCTCCATCCTGGTCTAGGAAGGTGAACAT
>NW_004949096.1:25170209-25172281 GCF_000317375.1 Microtus ochrogaster
AAAAAGTGAGAAGGGTAGGATGGGGAGAACTTGGGGCAACAGGATGATTGGGATACAGGAAGGTTGGATAGGGGAGCAGGGAAGCACATATCTTAATTAAGGGAGCCAACATAGGGTTGGGAAGAAACTTGGACCATTTGTGATTCTTGATGGTTTTCTCATAATTTCTATTTCCAGAATTCCCTTGGTTCGTGTTTTCTTTATTGTTTCTCTTCTGGTTTTTAAGTCTTGAGTTCTTTCTTTTGACTATTTGATTGCTTTTTCTTGATATTCTTTAAGGGATTTGTTGATTTCTTCCAATTCTTTTGTATGTTTTTTCCTCCATTTCTTTGGGGGGAATTTTATTTTCCTCTTTAAGGGCCTCAAACATTTTTCTAAAGTCATTTTTTAGATCATTTTCTTCTGCTTCATCTATATTGGGGTGTTCAAGTCTTGCTCTTGTAGGGTCACTAGTTTTTATTGGTGTTGTGTTGTTCTTTGTGGTGTTGTGTGTGTTCTTACCTTGTCTACCAATCTTTTCCTCTGATTGGCGTTGTTGGAGCTGTCTGTGACTCTGATGTTCAGTCTTCCAGATGTCAGTGGATCCAAGACTCAGATGGTTGATCCTTGTAGTGCAGTCAGTGTCATGGTTCCAGTCACCCTGGAGGTCACTCATTAATCTCTTAGGTCTCTAGGCACTCCTAGGGTTGCTCTGCAATCCTGGAGGTGGTTTGGGCCTCCTTTCTTGGGGGTGCTCCTGCTGAGGTTGCTGGCTTGGGGCTGCTCTGGCAGAAGTCACTGGCTCAGGCTTGTTTTAAAGGAGATCCCTGGCTCAGACTTGGTCTAGCAGAGGTCTCTGACTCTGGCCTGCTCCTTTGTTGGTTTCTTGCTCCCTTGTACATGCTCCCGTGGAGATGGCTGCCTCGGGCTGCTCCTGTGGAGACTGCTGCCTCGGGCCTACTTTGGCTGAAGTCACTGGCTCAGGCCTGTTTCCACCAATCATATTTGCTATATATTATTATTTTAGAGTTGACTCACATATGTTGCAGGGAGGGACTTCTGTGTGTATGTTGCATATGTGTATCCAAGTCCTGAAGACTTAGACAAAAGATGTGGAAGAGGAAGTTAATGGTCACTGGCTATCCCAACTTTATGAACACGTAGACTAATGTTTATACTTTATTTGGGGTTTTAACAAGATATTTGAATTAATATAATAAAATATAATGATTTAAAATTGGAAGGTATGAGATATGTGCATAACTCAGCAGTTGAGCATTTTTGGATGCATGCGGCCTTGGGTTTGATTCCAGAGCCACATTAAATTAAGAAAAAAGAAAAAGGGAAAAGTTTATAGGATAATGATACAAAGGAAACATTTTTATATAGATGACTGTGTGTTTTAAAGTCAAGTGTTATTGCTCCATTCAGTCTAGATGTGCAGCACACTGCCGTCTCCATTTGCTTAAGTGTACTCTATGATGTTTGCACGAAAATGAGATCATCTGCTAGTGCGTTTTTGAAGATGTACCTTTGTCATTAAATGATACATGACTATGTTACTATCCTGGAACAAGCTCTCCACAAAATGTCTATTATGGTACGTGGAAGAAAAAAATCAACATCTGTTTCACTGATTCACTGATTGCCTAGGTGAGAAAGTCCTATATGTCAATTACTTAGCCATAAAGAAACAGAAATGTGGTTCCATCACCTGCACTGGCAAAGAAAGGCAAATATGAAATAGGACTTGCAGCGTTTCTGTATATTTAATGCAAAGGGAACCAAATGGTATAGTGTAAATAGTGACAGTTCAGTCCCCTAAGAATATGTTTGCATGCAAATGTTGATGATGCCCTCATTATACTACACGTCCTTTGTGCTAGAAAAACAGGGAGTCTGTACTACATCCTCTTTGTCAACATGTAGGCTTTTGGTCCATGACTTTTCTTTTAAAAGAAATAGATAATCTTTATACAAAGAATAATCTTTGTGAAAGAAGTATTAGCTCCAGTGGGGCAAATACTTGTTTAACTTGCAATTAATTCAGACTTCACATGCACACACACACACACACACACACACACACACAC
>NW_004949096.1:25172438-25181399 GCF_000317375.1 Microtus ochrogaster
ATAGATAGATAGATAGATAGATAGATAGATAGATAGATAGATAGATAGATAGACAGACAGACTAAAGCTTAGCAGTTTAGTTGAGAGGACATCTGAGTCAAACGTTCCTGTGATGGTGTTAATTGTCAATTTAATAGACTCTAGCCTCACCTAGGAGATGGACATGTGGACATATCTATGACAGTTATCTCGATTGTATGATTGCAGAAACACCACAATGTGCCTATGTTATTCCCTGGGTTAGGATTGCAGACTTTGTGAGGGGATAAAGGGAGCTGGGCAGCAGCATGCATTCATTACCCTCTTCTGACTGTGACAGCGACACCAAGCCTCTGGCCACCTTGACTTCTCCACTGTGACCAGAATGAACACTTTCTTCCTGAAGTTACCTTTGTCAGTGTTTCATCATAGCATCAGGAAAAGAAACTAAGACAATGCTCTTTTTCACTAGGATTTCTTCCTAGAATCCGTGGCTAGGTAAATGACTTGTGTCAGAATGGGAGTGGCTGAGTTCTCTTAAACTGAGACTTGAGGAATGGCTTTGTCCCTCAAAAATGTCAATAACTCAAAATATGAACAACACACACAGTATTCTTTCTGAGACAGGAAGACATCCCGTGGTCTCATGTTTTGGGGTTTCTGGACATACAGGTTTCACTCGACCCTGTAAATATTGGAGTGCTGGCAAGACATGGCCCTCATGCTGAGCAGTTGGAAGAGGAGATACTGCACCCCACAGAATATTCTCAAACCAAAGAAATCAACCTGGAAGGGCTATTATACTTCTTCTTTACAGGATTTTAAACTAAGCCTAGCTTTCAGGTGACATTATGGGTAGCATCAGCCATCTCTTTTCATTTACCTTTCCCAGTTGTGGTCCAGACTAGGAAATACTGGAAATTAACTTTTGACTTTTCTATAGCATGCTAAGTTTAAACATAAGGCCCTGGCCTAAATAAGCCAAACCATATAGTCTTTTAACACTTATTAGGTAGACTTATGCTACACAAAGAGAGTAAGACTCTCAGATATCTCACAGCTAGGAGACAAGCAGGCACACTGAACAGTAGTACAAGGTAGCAAATGCTATGACTGAGTGCTGTGTGAGTGAATGATTACACTTGTCACAGTGGAGAAACTACAGATGGAACAGCTCTAGAAAGGCAGAAATCCTGGCATGTTTCTCTAACTGATGTGCAATTAGATGTCCAGATGGGCATGAGTTGTATTTAACCCAAGGGGACACAGCAGGCGAGTAGATCAGGGGAGAGTTAGGAGTCACAAGTAAGGCAGTCTGAGTTGAGATCAGTGTGGGTTTAGTCGGTCAATAATGTGAGAGAAACAAGCTGAGGGTAAGACTAGCAACGACTCTCACTCGGAGGTGTGAGAAGCTGAATGTCACAAGGAGCCAATGGGCAGCTAGTACATAGCCTCAGAAGCCAAAGAGCTTTTGTCCAGAAACAATCCATAGGATCCTTGCCACACACACCAGTCAAGTAATCCAAGATCAGCATCTCGGGATAGGATACCATGCAGCTCACTGAAAACCTACAGTGAAGGCCCTTGACTGAGGAACAGATGGTGGTACGCATAATTGAACGAATGGGTGTGACATTGTTATGCCGTCACAAGAGACAGAGCCTGAGGATGCTGGTTCCTTGTCGTTAATATTGGGGAAACAAATCATAGGCAAAAATGTCTTTCTTGTTAAGGAACAGCAAGGGTTTCACAACTCATCTACACTGGATACCTTGTTTAAATGAGTTACAAGAATGTTTATGCATAGTCTATGCATCATTCATGGAGCTCAGGTGCGTCACTGCGTGGCTTACAAGATTCGGCAACTGATTACAATGACCATGTGTAACCATTTTAAAGGAGTGTGCCTATGGTTTTGTTTTCTCACAGAATATTCACCACACAACACTTTAGTATCCTAGAAAAGATAGCTGTGTGTTCACTGTGCAAATAAATATAACTGAGCCATGATAATTTATAGTTGTATTTAGCCCTGACGTTCAGTAAGTCCTTTCTCATATCTCATTTCAATCTCTTTTACTAAATTTTTGGATTATTCTGGCTCACTCTGACCTTGGCAGATAACAGGTTGTTACCAGCTTCCATATATCAACCCTTGCCATACTGGGAGATGAATAATAAATTTCCTTTCTGCCTAGAATTTGGAACTCTTCGGTATAAATAACTACCCCAAAACCTAAATAATTGATCTTAAAACTGCCAAGAGGATTAACTAGTTAACAGACACAGACTATAGGCTGAACAGGAAAGCCAGGAAGCAAATTTAGAGAAAAAAATGTATATGCATGTGTGTGTGTGTGTGTGTGTGTGTGTGTGTGTGTGTGTGTGTGTGTGTTCATGGAGTGGGGGAGGAGTGAGTATATATGTGTGTGCATGTATGTGTGAAAAACAGAGAAAAACATCACATATCATTACCGGGCATGCTGCCTACATCCTTTGAAGCAGTCTTTCATTGTCCTGGAACTTCCAGTTAGGCTAGGCTAGCCAGCCAGCCAGCAAGCCCAAGGCTCTCCTTTCTCTTTCCCAGTAACAGGATTACAGGCGCGTGTTATCATGCTCAGCATTTTCCTGTGGGCTCTGAGGACCAAACTCAGATTCTCATGCTTTTGAGGTAAGACCTTTACAACTGAGCTTTTTTCCCTACTCCCAAGAGAGAGCTTTTAATTAGAAACTGAACCATGCAATGCATCACTGGGTTATGTTTTACATATTATCTTTGTGAGTTTGTACATGAATTTCTTCCCTCATAGAACTCTTTCAAGTTCTATCTTGACCTCTGAGAGGCTTGAGTTTGATGACTATACTAACCTGTTAGCTCCCCACTAAACTTGTGGTTTTTCCATAGACCACTTTTTCTTCTCGTGTCCTGAAATGGAAGTACAACTGCACAGAACGTACATAGAGACGTGAGGTCATGAGAACCTTCAGAGGTTTGCCGGTGGAGACGAGCATTGGTCTTAGCTGTTCCTGTTAGGGTCTCTGGCTTTGTGAATTAGCTTCAATCATAAACAGCAAAAGCAACAATTAGAGGCAACTATCTAATAGACCCACTTTCCATCATTGACCTGATTTATAGGAAAGAAATGGATGCTGATGCTCACCTCCAAACTGGCTCAGGAATTTACCATCTAAAACTATATTGAGAAAGGCTCCAGATCCCTTGGATCATGTATATTGCATACTAAGAAGCATTTTTTGTGTGTTGAGCATATAAATAGCTACCTGCAGATGAACTATGATTACAAAGCTTGCCAGAAACACATTTACTTACAAGTCGCACATGTCACTTAACACTGTGTAATAGTGTTCATGTATTTTCCCCACTTTTAAGAAGGAAGACTAAAATTTCTTTCCTTTTTGCTATATAGGAAAAACTGAGGTGGATGGATATTAACTTAGTAACATATTGAGGTCTGCTAGCTTCTGCCACTGAGAAAGAAATGTGTTCCTGTCAGAAGTAGACTTTAATCTGTTTCTCTATAACTGTGAACAGTTCGATTTGAAGGCAGATCGGATTAATACAGACAAATTGGTATAAGTTTATACAACTTTAATGTAAATAGCACACTCACGCAACCGGAGTTCCCGCGATGCACAGAAACAGGAAACAGGAAGAGGGCCGCAGCATCTGCGCCCCCAATTTATCAGTAAAACATTTGCCCGAGGCCGTCCCGCCCCCAAAAGGTGGGCTCTCTCTACATTGGTTAAGTGTTGTGAGACTTAAGTGTCCCCAGCTATATAGCTCTTTATTTTCTTTAGGGATAGAATGTTAATCATTGATAATAGTTCTACTTCCTCTCATTTGGAGTTGCCAGAAAATCATTCAGAGTTATTGTGGATCAGATTGAAAATAAATTGGAAAAAATGGTAAGTTGCAAGACGTAGATAGAGCCAGGTGTGTTAGAATATGTAATGACAACTTGTTGGTGGGCCAGATAATGGCATGGTTCAGTGCCTGTTCTAGGTTACTGGGTTCAGGGATATCCAAGAGGGAGATAAAACATTTCTGGAAGTGTTTCTCAGGGTGTTTTTAAAAGTGATTTGCATTGAATTAGGAGGTGTAGTTAGGAAGACCCATGCTGTAGTAGGGTGGATAGAGAGCATTCAATGGGTACAGGACCCAGATAGAACAAAGGGCAGAGGGAAAGCATTTCCCCATCCTGTCTCCTTGAGCTGGGTCATCTGTCTTCCACTTTCAGATTTCAGAACTCCTTTATCTTCAGACTTCAGACTCCAAGATTTATAGCAGCAGCTTTTGTCTTTCTGTCACTTGTGGCCATCATAGCACAGGACTTTTTGGCTTCCATAAATACTAGTTTTGTGATAAATCCATGTGCACGCATCTCCTATTGGTTCTGTGTCTCTGAAAACCCTAACACAGCAAAGTTTCTGCTTTAAACTTCTGTCCTAGAGTGAATTTATGATCCCCTAATTCTGGCAATGTCAATGGGGCGTTAATTGCTCCTGATGATTCACTTCAATCTGTCAGATCCTCTTCCCACCCAATCCCTGCCTCCAGGGAAGAATTCTCATGAGGCCTGAAGAAAGAGGAACAAAGGAATCAGCCTTTGTTTAACAGTTTACTTAATATCATAGCTTTTGGTGAACCACAAGCCAGGGGTCAAGAGTGGCCTAGGGGTGTGTGGCCTCCTCAAAGGAAAAATGGTTCAATAACTGATCTTTCATCCACTTTTTGCCTTTTATACCCAGAATTCACTCCTTGGTCGCTGTTACTCCACACCTGTTTCACGATACCTGCTATCCCATGCTGATTATGTCTTGATACTTTGCACTGTGTACCAATCAGCAGGAGAGTTCTTAACTATGGCTTCAGCACAGACTCCCCAGAGACTCCCATCCGTTTGCAGTGGGCTTGGGCCGAGGCATCCATAGATTTTTTTCGAGTGTTTCAAGTGACTCTTGTGTTCATGTAGAGTTGAGCTCAATTGCTTTATAGAAAGCTTGGATTAATTCTTTATCCAGTAGAATCATCAAATGAGAAACTGCCATGAACAGAAAAAGTAGGATATGAAAGTTATATCTTCTGTCCTTCCTCACCAAAGTAAATCAAGGGTCTCCTCGTTATCTAGGGCTTTCTTTTGCATCATGGTGTAAGATACTGTAATTTCCCAAAGCAGTACAAAATATGAGTATTTTTATGGTTCTTGTAGTGATGGAACAGTGTGGATAATCTGTGCTTCTTAGAGACCGGAGTGAGCACATGGGAAGGGCTGAGGGGTAGCAAAATCCCTTTTCTCTGCAGCAGTGCCTATGTGCTCACCCCAGGAGGGCTAAGATTCTAGAAACAAGACAGCTGAATCTGAACCCAAGACTTTGTGGAGGGGTCATGTATCCATGGATAAGAAGTGTAATGAAGTCATGGTCATCTGCTTTTGCAGGTACCATTCAAGCCTGAACTGTGGGCATCTTGGCTACAACCTTTAGAGTCTTTGCTCTTAATCTGTACACTTCGTAAATCTCCTGGGATTGTTCTACAGCTGTAGGTAGTAAAAATTCCCCCCACCCCCAAACAAGGTTTGAGGTTGTAATTATTATAAGAGTTCAGTCAGACATAGCTGTATTTAAAGAGGGGAATCAATAAGGGATTGCTTTCATCCTTCTTTCCCTTCTGCACCAGGATTTGGGGGAAATTCCACTCTTTTACAGAACTAACAAAGCATTATACTTAATAAAATTGAGAAGCCCTGTATTCTATGCTTTAAGTTTTATTGATTCTTTTATTAGATTTAGATCTGGCCAAGAATTCTAAGGACTTTTACAGCAGAGCAGGTATATATTGTGAACTTATACTTTAATATATATATATATATATACATATATATGTATATATATGTGTGTGTGTGTGCATATGTATAAATGTCTTTTGTATGTAAGTATGTATATATATATAAATTTTTATTATTCTTCTCATAGATTACATCCTCACCTCAGTTTCCCCTCCCTACACATCTCCCAGATCCTCCCACCTCCCCTCCCATCTCTCCCAAATCTCCTGTTTCCCTTCACAAAAGAGCAGACCTCCCAAGGATGTCAGCCAAATACATTATAAGCCCATTCTTAAGACAAATTCCAGAAACTTTATGCCATGGCTTGTGATCAGCAGTGAAACTGTGAGTGGTGAAGAAAAGAGAATCTCCATGGAGTTGAAAGTTGTGTTTTCATTTGACAAGGGTTTAGAAAGCTGTATTGTTTGTATGTTATTCAAGAAAGCAAAACTGTGCCCACTCAACAACACCTCTTTGACTCCATCACTGCACCAACCCTACTCCACAGTAATGGAAGAAACTGAAAAAATTAGCATCACTGAGTATGTGGAAAGTACCAATTACACAAGAACTTGAAACACACTCTTGACAAAGAAGCCTTGGTATGGTGAGAGGAATTTGAACTTTGAAGTTATAAAGAACTGAATTTAAATAGTCATTTAGTAGCTTTGAAACATTTTTTTTTATTCAAGGGATCAAGCTGAGCACAGCATGTAATAGACAATCAATGGATACTCAATAAAAAATAATGAAGGAATAAAAGCAAGAGCCATCCAATTCTAGACAGTCATTTAACATACCTGAGCTCAGCCCTAAGTGTCTTTACCTTTAGAATGGGTCTCAAGGTAACTATTTTGAAGAGAGTTTTTAGGATTAGAAAAATGCAAAATGTTGGAAATAATGCTTGGAAGGGACTCATTACATTTGACCTTCTTACTGGTCCATCCTCTCTGGACTTGCTCTTTGTTCACTGGTGTGTGATAGGAGGAGACTGTTATTTGCAGGCTTCATGCAAGGAATCTGGCTCACATGACCCTCAACTCTGAACTTCAGCCTAGAACCTAGAAATCAAACACTGAGCCCTGTTTTTGGTTTAAGGAGAAATCCTATCAAGAGAGATGGGCTTTCACTCAGTTAGGTGGGTCTTTGGTGTCTTCATGATGTGTATTTTGTAATTCTGAATGGTGTTTAATAGTAGTTCCTGCTTTGGGGTATTTTTTAATCTACAGCTTTTTATCCAGATTTGACTCACCATTCTGATCTAGTATTTCTCATAACCATTATTTTCATTTATGCTTCCCACAGGCCAGGTATTTGGCATATGAG
Organism: Microtus ochrogaster; assembly: GCF_000317375.1. Classification (NCBI taxonomy): domain Eukaryota; kingdom Metazoa; phylum Chordata; class Mammalia; order Rodentia; family Cricetidae; genus Microtus; species Microtus ochrogaster. The sequence continues at coordinate 25,179,590 of NW_004949096.1, forward strand.
ACACCAAGATGGTAGTAAACAAGCTGTAATCCCCTCTGAGCATAAAGGATCTGGAAAGGGCAGATTTATAAACAAAATCTACCTTGCAGCATCGAGGTGTAAATTCTTAAGAGAAACATGCACTCACGGTGGCTCAGCCTGGGGCAGAGGAGGTATAAGAGAGCAAGAGATCCAGTGTCCCTGTGCTCCTGTCTCTGACTTACTCCGGTGCCTCTGTATCCCAAATGAGTCACCATCTCTTCAAACTACTGCCAACCAAAGCCTGTTTGAGCCAATGCAAGTGGTATTTATCCTCTTAGAATGTCAGTTCTCTAAGAGTAGGCACCTTGCTGTCACGTTTGCTTGCCAAGTCGCTGACCACAAAACACAGTCTAATACCTTACAACTGGTATAAATATTTCTGGAAGGCATACATGCCTTATATCTGAATATAACTGGAAGAAGTGGGTGATTTTTAAAGACACTTAGACTGGACAAGGTAATTCACAGGATTTCATGTATCATTAAATAATGAAAACAAGTCCTTCCTGCCACCAACCTGTTTTCAAAGTTTTAGCCATCTGAATGTCAACCCACAAATTTCATTACAATCTACTAGTCATCAGGTATCCTTTTGGAAAAGGCCAGTGATCCACAGCTCCTAGATTTTGTATGGAAAGCTCTGAATGCTTTGTTCTTGCTTTCAAATTTTAAATCTGGCTATAGATTAGTGAAATTATGCACAGAGTATTCGCATTGGCCCACAATTGGAGATTATGATTTCATTGGCCTATTTGTTTGTTTGTTTGTTTGTTTGTTTGTTTTGGTAGATTTTTTTTGAGACAGAGTTTTTCTGTAGTTTTGGAGCCTGTCCTGGAACTCTGGTCTTGAACTCACAGAGATTGCCTCTTTTTTCCAAGTGCTAGGATTAAAGGGGTGCACCACCACTACCTGGCTCAGTAGTCTTTTTCTGTCAAATAGCAGAGTATCAGAAGTGTATCAGAAAGTACCTTGAAGCACCATAAACGAAAGAATCTCAGTAACTGCATTATTTCCTAGAAATTAAAGTGGATGCACAGCAGCCCATTCCCCATAGCATATGTACTGCTAGAAGATCTCTTAGAAGGTGAGTGGGTGTTATGAAGAAACCGTTTGGCCAAGAAAAAACACTGTGCTTCAGCATGGAGCCAATGATAACACTTAAAGAAACCAACTGAATAAGTAGCTCTGATAACATACAAGGGCATCTGTCATTACATTACAGTTTTATCAGTGTCCCTGAATAGTGACACAGTATAGGGGTGGATACTTTTCTGCCTACAAAGTCACTGATCACAGTACTTAGCATGAAACAAAGTGCAGACATGCATTTATGATATGAAGTTAAGGTGGCCTCTCCACACCTCTTTAAAAGACTAAGGTCAGGAAATGTTAGATCCAGAGGCCAAAATTTTTCTGTCATGGCTTTATGCCATTGACCTTCACCACCTCTGAAGTTAAACAGTCTATGTTGTGACTTGCTGCGATATTATAGATTTATCCTATTTGTTTTTCCCTGTGGATAGTGTGTCTAAAGCAAGAAAGCCAAGAAAGAAGTCAAAGTAGTATGTTTGGATAATAGATGTGGTTATTAATCTTGCGTTTTGACTGAGAGATAAAGAACTATTCCAGTTTTCAATGTTGACTGCTGGATAAACTGTGAGACTAACAGATACCTCCATGTGACCTGGTGAAGGAGAAGTGATGTGGGAATGATTTCTTATTAATAAAGAAACTGCCTAGGCCCATTTCATAGGCCAACCCTTAGGTAGGCGGAGAAAACAGAACAGGA
>NW_004949096.1:25184267-25202509 GCF_000317375.1 Microtus ochrogaster
TAAGCTAGCCATGCGGGCGGCAGGGTGCTGGGGACGCAGCCCCGCCGCTCCTATTTCAACAGAGAAGAGTCACAATAAGAAAAACGTAAAGAGAATAGCAACAAACACACCAACCTAGATGAGAAAAGGCTCCCAAGGTCTCAACCTTACACAAAGAACTACAAGAAACTGGTTAAAGATGGGAGCAGGAGAGGTGGTCCTCCCCAAGGAAGAACACACCAATGGCTGTTCAGTGGCATTCAGCCCTGAAAACATACATAATGTTACTTGTATCATTATATGGACTCAACGGATTATAATATTACCAAGAAGGAGACTTCATAGAAAGAAAAGCACTTCTAGGACGAGTTTTTGAAGCCCTACTTTAGAATTGGAGAAGAGAATATTGAGAAGCTTATTAAAGAGACTAGAAGGAGCAGCCCTTGGATAGAAGGAAGAAATAATGGGTGTTGCCTACGCCATATGAGCAAAGTATTAAAGAGAGAAACTACATCAATGTTGTCTGCTGTCGCCCGAAATTTGCATTTTTATTGTAGTTTACAGCAGTCCAGGAGTAGTAAGGAGTCAGAGATGGGTAGTCATCCCCAACTTTGAACAGATTCTAAAACATTAAATCAATACCAAAGGGGTACTGAAACCAAAACCAAAACAGACAGAGCAATGGCAAACTCTCCAATGCTGCCACTGGGAGTATTGTAAATGCTGTCTCTTAGCCTTGGAGAGTGGAACACTGAACTGGTTATCCCTCTCCAATCTACAATGTCTGTTTCATAACTTGTAAAGAGGTCTTAAGAAAAACTGAAAGTCTCATCAGTCTACTATGGGAGAAAACAGTATCTTAAAACTTTTAAGAGGGATCTTTATTCAGCAAAATTATGCATAAAATATGGCATATATATGGCCAGTTATTCCAGAACACACAGTTTTCTTATTGACTTTACAATGTTTGTGCTTTTCTGTGTAGTGCCAGGTACCCTGTTAGGCACTATGAATTCCCAGGCATATGAGTTTTTCTTTGCCAAAGATATTAGAATGAAATGAGGCAAATAGAACACAGAAGAACCTGCCCATTAGTCCCTGTAGGATAACCCATGGATGTCTAATTCTAAAAGTGCCACTTAGTTCTCATTTAAGAGATACTGTTGGCAAAGCTCTGAATGATTTCACACATGTCTGTGCATGAACTTAACCGGTAGCAGTAATATCATCAGTTCTGTAAAACAGGGATCGATGTTCAAGAAAAGTGGGGAGGGCACACCTTCCCTTCCAAGGCAATCAATGTCATGAATTTGTCTTTGCGGTGTTAGCTGCCCTTAGATGTGAATCATGAGATCTGCTGGCCCATGTTCCGCCTCATGTGTCACTGCTCACAAGCCTCTCGGTCCTGGCCATGCACACATCTAACTATAGGGCTGTCAACAGCCATCTGATGAGCTACCTGAAAGAGGGCTGCCAGCCATTTTGTTTCATCCCAGAACATTCTTTCCCAGTGACACAGAGGGAAAGATAACCTAAGTGCCTGCCATCAGCCCCTAGATGGCAAATGTGACACTCTATTGTCTCCACCCTTGAGCTTCAAGCTGGGAGGCAAGAGAGAAGCTGTGGAGATAAAACAGCTAAGCCCCATCATTTTCAAGTTCTGAGTCTTTTTGGAGAGATGATTACTTTGTCAGAGAAGACCAGTGATGATGTGAACTCTAGAGATTGTCCTTGTTCAGGGACAGTCACTCAACACTACCGCCAGCTGAGCGTGACAAGAATAGCCGGTGCATGTGAGCTTCCTAGTGTGAAGGGATGCTGACATATAATACACCCTGGATGTTCATCATGTTTACCTTTAATGAAGGTTTGAGGCTGATGGTCACTGTTTCCAGAGCTGTAATCATTGGACATAGGGCCTTTTTTTATTGGCTTTGAGCTCTCTGGCACATGTACTCTGATTTTATTGACCATTGTTTGGCTGTATTAAAAGACTGAAATCTTTATATTTTTATCAGTTCCATCATTGTGATACTTAGAGACAGACAAGCATGAACTCAGATGTATTGCTAAGGTCAGTCTCTGGTGGCCAAGATCCAGTCTGGCATCACACTAAGGTGACTCTTTTAAACTTTGAGTCTGCTATTTACAAGATGTGTAGCACTAGGCAACTCATTTTACCTCTCTGTTATTGACCTGTTTATCAAATACGAAACATACTAACAAATGCCTCGTAAGGATGGAACTATCATCTCGTAGTGAATAGTCTCTATTATAAACTATATAATTGATAACATTGACTTTTGCGGTCCCTTTTGTCATTTTCTCTTTGCTACTTAGGATTAAACTGAGAGTTACCCATGAGCTACATGTTCCTCTTTTAAAAAATACTTTTATTCATTCTGTGAGAATACAGTGTATTTTTAACATCTTCAGCCCCCCTTCCCCCAGATTCACTCACTTGGTTATCCTTATTTTTTAAAAAACCCACTGAGACAAATTTGTGTTTCCTCTTATATTCCTGAGTGTAGGGTCATCTACTGGACTATGATTAACTGACTATGGGCCACACCCTTATAGAAAACTGACTCCCGTACCCCAGAAGTCACCCACCAACTGTCCATAACTCCTCAGTTAAGGATAGGGGCTCATGAACCTCTTTCTATTCCATACTGGGATGTTGAGTGGGTTGAATTTGTATGGTTCTTGTTCAGGCAGCTACAGCTTCTGTGAGTTCATCTGTACTGAAATCGTATCAGGTCATGAAGAGACTGTCTTTCTCTGGCCCTCCCAAAGCACTAGCTCTTACAATTTTTATGACCCCTCTTCTACAATAGTCCCTGGAGTATGAGCGGTTGTGACAAAGATGCTCCACACGGTGAAGATGTAAGTCACATAGCACATCCTGAGGAGTAAAACTGAAAGCTTGGGGGTGGTTGAGAAATTCAAAGGAAGATGATAACGGGCTCCACTCTGTGTGCAACCCTCTTCTTTAGAGAAGAGGCAAGAGGATGTAGAGATGAAAAATTCATGGAAGAAGGGCAGAATATCCAGAATAGAGTAAAATATGAGAATGGATAGCATTTGACAATAATATCTTAAAGACCATCTGGGCTTGATTTGTCTGGAAGACAAGGCAGTTGGAATGAGGGAGAGGGGAAGCTCACATGTGGGAACTAAAAGAGCCAGAGTTGGACTTGTTTGAGAGAAGACAGGGACCATTCTCACGGTCCTAAAGATTCTGTGTCCGGCGGACATATGAGTCACAGCTCTCACACATAAGGACAGAGTGTGGGTGATAAAGTTCTTATTGTCTGACTCAACCATTGCTGATGACCCCAAAAGCACTTGTTCCTCTTTCCTTTGTTTTTTTTTTCTTGGAAATAATAGGTGTGGTTATTTGTTCTTGCCTGAATGGTATCTGTTTTGATTCCTACCCCTCATTCAAAGAGGGAAAATTTATAGTTTTGTTCCAGGGAAATCAAAGTTGAAAATACGTTACTATGAAATCCTATAAATTTATACTGACACATAATCTGAGTTATTTTTCTATAAAAAATTCTCTTTCCTGAGGTAGATGAAATAACTGGCTGGGGGTGTTTTCTAGAAACTTACAGTCTTGATCAAGTTGAGCAAGACTTGGAAGGAAGAAAATGAGAAAGTAAACACAAAACAAACCAACAAAGGGAGAGAAGATTGGGTTCTCAGAATGGAATTCTCTAGTTTTGGATTTGAGAAGTGGATCATTCTCAACTGTGGCCAGAAAAGTTTATGATAGTGTCTGACTAAAGCGTGGTAGAAATAATTAGGTCCCCGTGTCACTTCAGACTCATTATGCACGTAAACTTTAAAGTGACTTGGGATGACAGCTAAAGTGAAGCAGGAAAATCCCACATGCTGACCTTTCACCCTCAGTTCCATTATTGCAGCATTAATGGATCTTGCCTCGTAAAACTTTGTATCTTCAGAGTAGCCTAGCAGAATGCTTTGTCATTGGAAGGGAGTCAATAACTGCATGCTGAACTCATGCAAATAACTTTGCTGGGCTTTCTGATTGTCCTTAAAAGCCAGATAAACGATTAGAGAAGTGACGAGGATGCTGGCAGCTTGCCAAAGATGCTTTAGAAGGTGGCAGTCATGTCCCCCAAGTGGAAAAGACTTTGCACGTGAGTAGGAGCGCAATGGTCTGAAGTTGGCATCCGGGTGTGTGAGAAGAATACAACCTTCTTGGGTGCTAGAAGCAAGATGTGCAAAAGTGTGCAGTCTCCAAGTAGGGGGATTTCTTTATAAATGATATCCCTGGATGGTATTTGGATGCAAGGAAGAACAACACAACAATGAAAGAGAGACAAGTTAGTGGAGGGAAGAGTACAGACTAGTGCAGGAACTGGATAAATTAGGAAAGGCTGGAGACCGGAGAGATTTCTGATCTGTATTTTATTAGTAAAAGAAATGGCTCATACCATTACTCAAAATGGAATTTGGTGCAAAAGTTTGAGCACCGAGAACTTGATGCCTCCAGATGTCTGCCTGTGCAAAGTCTTTGCAGATAATGGCTGCTGCGTGGAGTTTCAAAAGCAGGTCCAGGCAGCCGCGCCAGCTGCTGTCTACAGCCAGGTCAGCGCTGAGCATATGGCTCTAAACAGAAGGGAAAGGAGTGAAGTATGACGGGGGCTGGAAGTCCCACACGCATCTGCAAGTCACCCACACTGCCTGCCTGGGCATGGTTTGGTGTAAGACTGCTTTTTCAGCAACTGGGTGTTTAACCAAATGGTTATTCAGGTTGGATTTGTTTAATCCATTTACTTTCTTCGCATCCTGTGTTATAAGAGTGTGTGTGCATGTATGTAGGAGGAAAATTTCTGAGGACCAAGAGACCCTAAGGCAGCCAGAACAAGGTCAAATTACAGGGATTTATATACATTAGAGTGGAAAGGAATGAAAAATTGGGCATTGTTAAGAAGCCCCTGAAGACCAAGATTAAAAGAGTAGATTTGCCTAATTTTACTGCTTATGGAAAATCTGCTCTATAACCACTTTCCTACTTTTTTCAAATACCTATTTGGGGGTTGTTTGTTTTATACCAGTGAAATGTGTGTAGATAGGAGATAGTTAACTATGTTTTCAGTGCAGGCTGTAATTAGCATTTTTCATGAAAGCATTAGGCAGTTGGAAGACCATCTCCTATATTACAGAGCATTTAACTTCTATGACCCCTTCTTCCCAAAGCAAGTAACCTCTTAGTCATTTTGACAATTGAGTCTGTTACCCTGCGGCCAGTGTCCTTCAGAAAGATCACACCACTTCTGGCTTATATACAGTCTAGAGGGAAAAGCCACCTGGGGGAAATTTTTATTCTCTCTAGAGAATTCACTGAGCCCATATTTAAATAGCAGTGATATTCTGAAGTGTTTTTCTTTCCACTCAGTAAAAATGAAGATCATAAAGTCTGACTTCACTGTTCGGTGTCATAAATTGATGACAGACTCAATTTGATAATAGACAGTAACATTTCAGTGATGCAATGTAACTCTCTTTACATTTCCGAGTCTCCTCCGCATTCCCCTCCAGCTTGTGCCTATTCACACTGCCCTGTAGCCCCTCACCTATCTCAGGTTACCATCTATAGACATCTGCTACTAGTGACCATGTTCACATTCCTCAGGGGAAGACTTCTTTTCTCAATTGGACTCAGAGTAAAAAAGTTCACCTTGATCTAATGTGTCTTTCCAGCTCTCTAAGAGAAACTGAGACCTAGGAGACTTGAGGGAAAGATAAAGGAGCTAATGGCAAAATGGATGCTCTACTCTGTTGGAGGGGGCTGCTTGTTCATCCCAGCCACCCAGAATCGAAATAACACAGAAACTGTATTAATTAAATCACTCCTTGGCCCATTAGCTCTAGCTGCTTATTGGCTAACTCTTACATCTTAATTTAACCCACCTCCATTAATCTGTGCATCACCACGAGGTCGGTGTCTCTGCATGTCTGTCTTCAGCGGAGGTTCCGTGGCTTCTCTCTGACTCCTCCTCCTTTCTCCCAGCATTCAGTTTAGTCTTTCCTGCATAGCTCTGTTCTACCCTATCAGGCCAAGCCAGTTTCTTTATTCATTAGCCAATAAAAGCAACACATAGACAAGAGGGCCTCCCACACCACTACTTTCTACTGGGTTCTAGTTTGGCTACAGCTAAAAATCTTTCTGACGTTGGAAATCCAAAGTCAAGAGAAATATATGGGAGAGAGACTGTAACTGCCAGATGGAAGAGCAGAGATGAAAGATGGGAAAGGAAAATGTTTCAACCAGAGGGAGAGTTCTACATGAAATGTTATATTATTGTCAATGGAGGTATGCATCCATTGCACAACCATTGGCAAGAACAGTGCCATATTAATCTCTGGAATTTCAGGAGGGTTGCTTTGGTGAATCCTATATATGGGGAAGTCCTGCTGGAGAATCCAGACACATTTTTCTGCTTGGATTTCAATTCCTCTTTCCTGTTTGGATCTCCAGACTCTGCCAACCTTCTTTTCCTACAAAATTCATTTTCTGTATAAAATTTACTTTCTGTGTCCTTTGCCATCTTTAATTTCTCTTCTTCAGCATGTGAACTTCATTTATTCACTCCCTATTAACCATACATGCTACCTCTTCCTCAACCCAACATGAACTTTCTCTCCACTCATCTTGTCCACTCTGATTGCTTCTGTATTTTCTGTTCCCTTCAGCAACATCCTAACTGTGCCCTTCACTTTTGAAAAGATGTCTTTGACTTATTTGTAAATTCACTCAGATTGTGAAGTTTTATCTTCATATAGATCATACATGCCAGAAGTGAAGTGCATGATATATGGGGGGTGTATGTATATATGTGTTATTATATCTCCTATTGTGTATGTGTGTCTATTCCATGATCAGGTTAAGTATCTTTTATCTAATCAACATGCTTAGTACCAGAAGTGTTTTGGATTTCAATTATTTTTTTTAACATATGATTTAACATATCATATCTTGGGGGAATAGATCCAAACTTAAGCATGCACTTTAACTAATTATGTGTAAATGTTACACAGGAATGGGATGATGTATTCTAGGTGGGTATGAGGCTGCCCCACCCCTCACACTCTCTGTGTCTTCTCTTGGCAGGAGGATGAAGTGGTACTCCAGTGCATAGCAAACATCCACAAGGAGCAGCGGAAGTTCTGCCTGGCAGCTGAGGGCCTTGGGAATCGCCTGTGCTTCTTGGAACCCACCTCAGAAGCCAAGGTGAGATCAAGGGCCTGTCCCATACCTTCTCCTGCTGGCTTCCCATGTAATCATCTAGGATAAGCATTTCTTGGAGAGGGTGACAAAGGAGAAATTTGAGATGATGCACTTGTTTTTCCAAGGGTAAATTTAAAATAGGCAGATTTAAAATATGCCTCCATCAGCCCAGGAAGCGCTGACATCAGATCCCAGAGCTGATAAAAAATAAGAGAGGGGAGGTGTGTTTATCTGTCAGAGTTCTCTAGAATACCAGAGAAGCCTGGAGCTGCCAGCGCTGCCTGGGTTGGGGATCTCTTGGTACTTCTAGGTTGCTGTCTTGGACATTGTTAATTTTTAGAAATCTGGGTCCATGTTCAGTACTCTGAGCTGTCATTATATAGCTACAGGGACTCTCGGCTGTTTGAGCCTGTGGTTTACAGTTAGCACAGTTTTGATTGGATTGAGATTGTTGCAGCTGCCTGCTGTGATCCAACAGTAGTGAGGGCCATTTGCTCTGATACCTTGCCTGCATGGAGACATGTAATCTCATGTCTATTGAGCTGAGCTTTCCCCGCAACATGTCCCAGTATGCTCAGGATTTTGAAAGCACGTTTCAGTCTTGTCAAAACCTGTATGGTCAGAGTTCTCCAGAACAATAAAGCGAGGAGCTCAGATGGGTGGGTGAGGAGTTAGAGATTAGCTTGAAGAAATCGTTCACAGTCCATGGGACTCTGGGTGAGCCTCCAGGCTGTAGCAGCAGAGGCTTTTCTCTGGGAAGCCTCAGGGGCAGTGAGCAAGGCATAGCCAATGACCTTTACTTAAAGTTAACTGACTACAGATGTTCATTCCAGCTAGAAAATGACCACGCTACTTGATTAAATGGGTCAGGGAGTAAAGGTTCCTGCCATTAGATCTGACAACCCGAGTTCAGTTCCCAGGACTCATATGGTGGGAAGGACAGAACTGGTTCCTGCAAATCGTCCTCTGATGGCATTCATGAGTCCCTTGCCTCAACACACAAAAATAAAAGTAAAAAATATTTTGATTTAATGACTATACTCTGAGCTAGCCAACACGCAACCTGTTATTATATCTCCTAAGGTCAGTTTTTCTTACAGGACCTATTTTTAATTTTAAAAAATGGATTGCCCACCTACCAGCTTGCCACTTTTCACAGGGACATACGCAACACAGGCACAGTTTAGATTTGGCCAAATTCTGGAAGACCGGGGACACAGGATTAACGGATCTATCTCTCAGAGCTCCTTGTTCACATCAGTGCTCTGCCAGCTCCACATGTCAGTTGCTGTTTTCTGAGGACAGACATTGGCCAGCATCTACAGGGCAGAGTCCTATTGAGATAAATGGTAGAGAAAAGAGGTAAAGGGGATTTTCGTCTTTTCAAAGTTCTTCAACTCGATTTCCTTGAGACTTTCTCACATTTGCTTATGTTGTAAGAGATTTTTTTTATTCCCACTAGTTGTAAATAATGTGAAGATTATCAGAATAGAAGGCAAGGTAATAATTGTCTATCATTAGCTTGTCACGTGATCACAGACCAATCACTCAACTTTGCATTTTATTTTCCTTCTTCTAAATCGGATGCAATGTGGTGTGGTACCAAGAGTGTTGATGAGTGATGGAGCAATTCTTCCACAGTGGAGCATGTGACAATGGTTCTGCAAACAGGCTGTGATTGGGATATAGAGTTTGAATCCTGTCTCCACCACTCACTAGTCAATCCAATCTGATCTCTCTGAGTTGAGTTTTCTCATCAGTTTACTAGGAGTTTCACTGTCATTTACCTTGTAAGATGGTCTCAGGTTGAAATGGTTTACTACTTGTTCAGGACCTCATTCTTACCCTGTCTACTATAGTAACACAGTCATTGTTATTATGACTTCATATTCAATAAGATGATTAATTGAAAGTAAGTGTCTTAACCTATAACATGAGAATAACCAAAATTCAGAGGAACCACAGAAATTCAAGAGCAACAATATTCACAAAACACGAAGTACTTAACTCATCGAACAGTAGCTAGAGCTGAAAACAATGCCAAGAATAGCATTTATATTAGTTTCTTTTCTGTTGCTATAACAAATACCAGGACAGTAAGCAATTGTGGAAGGGTTTGTTGGCTTAAGGCTCCAGAGGGGGGAGAACCTGTTATGGTGGGGATGCATGCAGCAAAAGCTGGTGTGGCAGCAGGAGCAGGAAGCTGAGAGGTCATCTCTTCAGTCATAAACACAAAGCAAAGGCAAAGCTGTGACTCCCCAAAGCTGGCCTCAGCAATGTCCTTTATCTAGCACGGCTCCACCTTCTAAAGGCTCTTCCACCTCCCCAAAGAGCTCCACTAGGATCAGCTCTGGACCAAGGGTTAAACATGAGGGTTAGGGTACATTTCACTTCAGCACTGTTGCCCCTTTTGGAAGCACACAGCCTGATTTTGTGTGGCAGAAAGAAAGATTGTGGATTAGCCGCTGGATTTATAAAATCAGTTAAAGCCTTAGACTAAACTTGACTTAATTATGAATTTTCATAATTCTCTGGTTCTGTACATGTGATGGTATTTAAAATAGTCAAACCTAAGTCAGATAAGTGGGGAAAACCACACTTTGTGACCTAAGAATGCTTGTATCCTCCGAATAGAAAACTGTCGAGATCACTCATTAATGCAGTTGGAGGTAAGAAAACACCCTCCCTAGCTCCCATGTGAATAAATGATTATTCTTATCTTGATTTCGTTCTATATTTGAGATAATGACTGAAAAATCATCAAGATACAGCATATTATGCATATCTCTCCTGTCAAAACTCTTCTCCAGCTTGTCCCTGTCATATGCTCATCTGTACTCAATGTGCATGCTTTATGTATTTGTCTTTAATAGTTCAACCTCTTATCAAATGTCAAGTAATCTTCACAGATTCCTTTAAATCATATATGTGGTTTTATTGGTTTAGCTTCCTAGAATAATTATTCGGGCTCAGAATTCACAGTATCTGGGGGTATGAATAATGACTAGGAACTGTTTTCCTGCGAGGACACCTCACTTGTTACAGTGACATTTCCACTATCATTGTGTGTCTTATGTATGTAGCATGAGGGAATATGAGGGAAATATTCACTGAGTTTTTCTGGGTGGGAAGAAACAGGGCAAGTTCATGGAAAAGGTAGAGTGGACATTCAGAATTTCCTATCACCATTCTGGAGAGCAACCTGAGAGATGACCCCATTTTCTAGGAACTTCATTCTGTCCTGAAATCAAATATGACTATGTACACCTTTCTGTCCACCTCTCCCTCTTCTTTTCACTCAATTGGCCCTCTTATCCCCACCACCTCATTTCCCAAACACTTCTGCTCTTTTAAAGTTCTTGGAAGATAATGTAGGTCATGCAGCGAGGTGAGAGGCTGTGCTCCCCAAAATGGCACTGAGAATGAAGAGCAGATATCAAACACAATTCTCCTCTGCCACCTACGAGTCAGCCAGGGCCCTTGAGGATTGCTAGCCCAGGATATTTTGAGCCAGTTGACACTCAGAGGGATAAAACTGAGATGAACTCCAGGGGAAAGAAACACTTCAGAGCGAGAACTGAGATAGGCTATTCAAAGATAGTCTCCGTGTGTGAGTTCTGAAAAACGAGAGAACTTATGGGAGCATAGGAAGAGAAGGAACAAAAGTGAGACCCTCAGCACATGATACAGATGTGAGACTCACCTAACATCCAGGAGAGCTTTCGTGGCTGATGCCCGCGTGCCATTGCTGTGATGGGCTCCAAATCTGCTGGTTTTGACAGATAGGAGCATAGCCACTTAGCTGCCCTTTCAAATAAGCACAGGCCCAGGAATTAAAGGGAACTTGCTTGTAGGGATGACTCAGAACCATAAGCAGAAACCAGGAAAAAAGAAAAAGAAATGTTTGTTTTTTATTTTCTCAATAATACCAAATGTTTTATTTACTGTGATTTTAAGGTAAAGTTTTGCTTTCTTTGGCACTAGGATTTTAGTGACTTTTTTTTTCTAATCCTTCATGTCATATTGTATCAGATTGGTTCCATAGGGCTCTTGAGGACTAATCTTTGATACTGCTTAACATTCAATCTTATAAGACACTTTGACTCTTTTTCTCAGAAGGACATAGGACCAGAATTGCATCCTGCCATCTTGGAAGTTTCAGTCACTACTCTTCTGTAGATACCCTTGTAGCAATGCAGGTCAAGGGATAGCATAACTCACCCTGGGTTACTGTTCAGGATGCAAGAGAAGAGATCCATGGCAGGAGAGAGCTACAGTGATTTAAAGCCTGGTTCATCAAAGGAGCCGATAGATCTTGTAGCAACTCCACACACACAATGGGCATCGCTAGCAAGAGTCCCTACAAATAAGAAGAGAAATTACAAAGATGGGGCCTCCCATATGATCTTGATCATCTTCACAGTCCAGATGCAGTCTGTCCATTGGGATCACTTCCATAAAAGGAGTTCCCCTGGCACACCAGTTTTATCAGATTGCCGCAGGAACATAACTAGAGGTTACCTCGGGGTCAAATGAATGAGAATAGATTCCCCACAGCAATTCACTGGCAACAATTATACAAATACTATCCTCTTTTCAGATTTGTCTAGACTCTTAATTCTTTTAATACCTCTCCAGCAACCTGCTCCAAGATCGTACAAACTTTATAAAATACTATCAAAAAGAGAACCTTTGTTCCAAATGTGGGAACCTTTATTTTACTGATTTTTTGGTTAGAAAACTAAAATTAGTGGTATTGAAGTAATTTAACAATGAACTCTCAGAATTCAGTAGCATGTCTCTTGATAACTTGGGCTTTTGATATATAAAAGAGAGCTTCCACTTGCTTGGTAGACGAGTACTCACTCATTACCTGACTCACTACAGTAAATTTAAATGAAAACTTACCATTAGCATCTAATTTTTAAATAAAAAATGTTGATAATTTTGATTATTGGTATTGTTTTTACTTCTTGTTTATGGAGGTAAAAATAAAACAGAATGGAATGGAACAGAACAAAACAGAAAAGAATGCAGTCATTCCTGGAAAGTTGTATATACTCTCAAGACCCAAAAACCAAGCTGTTGGGCAGAGATTATTATGTAGATGATGCAAACTAAGATACAATGCTCAGCCAAAGTTAACGTTGTTTTCTGTTATTTTATTAATCATTAGCTTTGAAATATTTTTCTATTTACTGCTAAGAAATAAATTATGAAAAAATTGTAGTCAGAGGTACAGCCTGAAGCTGTATACTGTCTTTGAATTATTACTTATGTTTCTGCAATATTCTCAGTGGCCCTAAGAGTTTATGAAACATTAAATGAGTATATGTATTTTCATAAAACTCCCTTGTCATGTAATCTTAAGCACCTCATGAGTGGAGATTTCGATTTTTTCTAATAGTAATCAGACATCCTGTGTGGAAATGATCCCCCTTACCGAAGTGATGTCAACTGCTTAATCTTTACAACTCTGCAAATCATTGTTCCACCAAAGAAAAGCAAGTATATGAATTTAAATGGAGTTCAGTGACTTCCTAAAGATTATTCATCCTAAATTTCTAAATTTAAATCATTGTCTAATTTCTATAGTATTAAAAAATAAAGAGTATCAAGATCCAAGTTACCTAAAAATAAAGAAGAACCTGCATCACTGCTCATCATAGACAGATGTCAAGAACACCTGGGCACACCTTCATACCCCCCCTAAGCCATTCTACATCTGCCCTATGAATTTCTGGCATTCCAAAGTTAGAAACATGTATGTTCGCTCAATAAAGAAGGACCTGTTAATGTGCAAAGACTGTAGAAAAGCACATGAAACAATGTTAAAATTTTTTATTGATAACTTTTTCAGTGCAAATGAAATGGTGGTGGATTTTCTTCAAGTGAAGCCTATAAAGGGAAATGAGGAAAATATTAGGTGTCTCTGTATTAGGATACAGACATAGACATGGTGAGATGTGCATGCGTATATGAGTGAGGGGAGTTCCAAACATCTACCACACTGAGTTATCTAGTCTACTTGTTCTGTTTTCCACCAGTCTATGAGCTCAGAAAGCAAGGATTTCACCAAGCATCATCGTAAGCTGTTATAAGGAGAGGGCCCCTTGTTTGTCCCAGATGCCCGGCTAGCTTACACCTGAAATAACCACACAGAAACTGTATTAATTAAAACACTGCTTGGTCATTAGCTCTAACTTCTTATTGGTTAGCTCTTACGTATTAGTTTAACCCATCTCCATTAATCTGTGTATTGCCACGTGGCAGTGGCTTACCAGAGATTCTAACCAGCATCCATCTCAGTCGGAGGATCCATGGCTTCCCTGACTCTGCCCTTCTTCCTTCCAGCATTCAGTTCTGTTTTCTCTGCCTACCTAAGTTCCACCTTATCAACTAGGCCAAGGCAGTTTCTTTATTCATTAACCAATGAAAGCAACACAAAAACCCCGCCTACCTAAGTTCTGCCCTATCAACTAGGCCAAGGCAGTTTCTTTATTCATTAACCAATGAAAGCAACACACAAACGGAAGGAACTTCTACACTGGTAAGTGAACCTAGTTCTAGAGCCAAATGATCTCGGCTGGCAATTCTAGTTCACTGCTTACTAGCTCTTGGGCTGGGGCAAATGACCACTTCTTTCTGCTCCTGCCTCCTAAATTTTTAGCTGTAAGTGTCTCATGGGAAGGGACCTTTATGTACTGTTGGTACAAAGTCAGTGTAGAGGTTCCTAAAATTAGGAAGAATACAGCTGTCATATGACTCAGATACACCATTCTGTACATATATACACAGCACAATTAAGTTTCACCATAGAGATAATTGGACTTCCATGTGTATTGCTGTACTCTGTGAGATCACAAAGAAATGGAACTAGTTCCGATGTCTATCAGCTGTTGGGTGAATAAAGAAAATATGGTACATATACACAATAGTATTTTATCCTTCGATGAGGAAAGTTGAAGCTGTGACATCTCTAGGAAAAAAGAGATTATGTTAAGTGCTTTAAAAAGACAAATATAGAGCTCAATAAAAATTAATAAAAAATATCTTATAAAAAGACAAATATCATCATATTTGTTTCATATAGGCTCTCTAAATAGCGAAATATACAGATACAGACTTCATTAGTGTTTTTTAACTTAGCCATTCTGACAGGTATATGATGGTATCTCAGTGTCATTTTGATTTGAATGTCCCTGATAGCTAAGGATGTTGAACAATTCTTTAAGTGTATTATGGCTATTTGAGATTCTTTTTGCTGAGAATTCTCTATTCAAATCTGTACCACTTTATTTAAAAATAGAATTATTTGGTATTTTGATGTCTAGCTTCTTGAGTTCTCTGTGTATTTTGGAGATCAACCCATCTCTCAGATGAGAGGTTAGAGAAGATCTTTTCCTATACTGTAGGCTGCTGATTTGTCTTATTGACAGTGTCCTTTGCCTTATAGAAGAATTTCAGTTTCAGGAGGTACTAATTTCTATTTTAGTGTCTGTGCTACTAATGTTATATTCAGGAAGTTGTCTTCTGCGCCAATGTGTTCAGGGATACTTCCCACTTTCTCTTCTGTCAGATTCAGTGTAACTGGGTTTATGTTGAGGTCTTTGATCCACTTGAACTTGAGTATTGTGCAGGGCAATAGATATGGATCTATTTGCATTCTTTTCTATGTTGCAATCCAGTTATGCCAGCACCATTTGTTGAAGATGCTTTCTTTTAGTCTATTGTATATTTTTTACTTCTTTGTCAAAAATCAGGTGTTAATAGGTGTGTAGATTTATGTTAGGGTCTTTGATTCAATTCCGTTAATCCATGTGTCTGTTTTTATGCTAATACAAAACTATTTTTATTATTATAGCTCTATAGTAGAGCTTGAAGTCAGGGATGGTGATACCTCTGAAAATTCCTTTATTGTACAGAATTGTTTTGGCTATCCTGGGTTTTTGTTTTTCCCATATGAATGTAGGTATTGTTCTTTCAAGATCTGTGAAGAATTGTATTGGGATTTTGATGCAGATTGCATTAAATCTGTAGATTACTTTTAGTAAGATTACCATTTTTACTGTGTTAATCCTACCTATCCAAGATCATGGGAGTCTTTCCATTTTTTTGGTATTGTTATATAATGCTTTTATTATGTTTTGGTATATTCCTTGTATCCCTGATCTCTCCAAGACCTTTATCATAAAGGGGTGTTAGATTTTGTCAAAGGTGTTTTCAACATTCACTGAGATGATCATGTGGATTTTTTCTTCTCAATTTGTTTATATGGTGAATTACATTGACAAATTTTTGTATGTTGAACTATTTCTGTATCTCTGAAATGAAGCCTACTTGATCATGGTGAATGATTTTTTTATGTGTTCTTGGATTTGGTTTGCTAGTATTTTACTGAGTATTTTTCATTAATATTTATGAAGGAGATTGGTCTGTAATTATCTTTCTTTGTTGCATCTTTGTGTGGTTGTGTACCAGGGTAACTGTAGCCTCATAAAAAGAATTTGCTCATGTTCCTTATTTCCTATTATGTGAAACAATCTGAGGAGTATTGGTACTCCAAGAGTTGGTTCTTTAACAAAATCAACAGGATAGACAACCCATTATCCAAACAACCCAAAAGCCAGAGAGAGAATATTCAATTTACCAAAAGCAGAAATGAAAAAGGAGAAATAACAACAGACACTGAGGAAATGCAGAGAATCATTAGGGCATTCTTCAAATCCTGTACTCCACAAAACTGGAAAGTATAAAAGAAATGGACAGTTTTCTAGAGAGAAACCACTTACCAAAATTAAATCGAGACCAGATAATTTAAATAGACCTATAATTCCGAAGGAAATAGAAACAGTCATTACAAGTCTCCCAAACAAACAAGCAAAAATATCTTAAGACCAGATGATTTCAGCACAGAATTCTACCAGAATTTCAAAGAGAAGACATTTTTAAAGAGCAAAATGAATTGGTGGGGTGTGGGTTTTAATTGATACTGTTTCCTCATCCCAATGTACTCAGAAAACTTATTATGTAGATGTTCAATCTTTGCATTTTATTAGGACTCACTTTAGTTCAATACATTGTCTGTTTTGGTGACTCTCCCAGGGGCACTTACCCAACTGTATTCTGAAGCTCTTGGACAAAGTGTCCTATGAATGCCAAGTTGACTCACCCTTTGTTTAAATAATGGCATATCAAAACTGAATTTGATCATCTTGTTCTTAAATTACTGCAAAGCACTGTGAAAACCTCAATTAGTGATTTTTGTCTCCTTTCAGAAGTTCTATCTCTTTTATTATAGCCATTAGAGTTCATATATATATGGAATTTTTGCAAGTTTATTGGTAAATTTTCTTACCAAATACTCATATTTATCCTTGGTCATTTAGTACTTTGATTGAAATCAATATAGTTAAAAAGCATTTTTGTTCTTACAATTAGCATTTTTCATTTTCCCTTACTTTGTTTCCATTATGCTTCTGTCTTTATATGATAGTATTTAAAATGTATCCTTATAAACAGTCTTGCTTGTCATTTAAAAAAATCTCTTGTTTTAAGAGCATGTCAATCCATTTACATTAACTGTAATAAGCAGAGCTACAGTTCTTCCTGTATCAGAGTGTTAAGATTGCAGGTGTATGATACCTTGTTAGTTCTACATCTTTATGTATAGGTTTTGAGTAGTTCCTTTAAGAACTAAAATATAAATTCTTAGTTAGTCATAGTCTCCCTTCTGTCAAAAAGTCTCTGAAAAAAGTCCTTTGAGCTGTTGCTAGTTATGTTATTTCCATATGTGATAAGATGTCATATCCTATATTCTTATTATAGACAGTTGTCTTTTCAAGAAGCAACAAAAGAGAGAAAGTCTTTATATCAGCATAATTACATTTTCAGTGCTTTTCATCCTTTTCTCTGTGTCTAGACTTCTATTTGGCAACATTTTTCCTTGAGTTTGAAGGAATTCTGTATTTCTCGTGCTGCAGTTGGCTGAAAACAAAGTCGCCCACATTGTGTTCCACAGAAAAGCTCTTCATTTTGTCCTTACTTTTAAGGGCTTTTTTCTGAGGATATAAAGTCCTGGCTTCACTTTATTTTCTTCCAGTGCTTTATAGATGATCGTTCATGGTCCTCTGTTCTCTGCTGCTCCTGATGAGAAGTTTGCTGTCGTTTTTAATACCATTCTTATGTCTAATAACTCTTGTTCTCTACAAGATTTCACTATCTATCTTTGTTTTTTTTTTCCTTTAGCAATTTGAAAAATTTATTTATCACTGTATTTATCCTACTCGATGTTTCTGAATTTCATGGTTCTCTCTGTTGTTTTATTTCATCGGCTTTGGAATTGGGGGAGCATTTTGGCTTTGAATACTTCATCTGATATTCATACCCTCTCATTCTGAAATCAATGACTTACAAGTCAGGTTGTTGTATTTTTTTGTTTCACACTCACTGTCCATCTGCTAATCCTTTACCTATTTTAACTTATGGTTTAGTCTGAATATTTCCTATTGGCTTATTTTATGTTTCTTAGTTGTCTTCTCATTGTAAATATTATGCCTTTAAGTAAAAATTTTTCTTTTAGATAATTTTATTTTAAATGAAAATTTTTGATATTTACTTTATTTTATGTCTGGGTTTTTTTTCCCTGCAAGGCCAGAAGAAGGCATCAGATCCCCTGTAACTGGAGTTACATATGGTTGTGAGCCACTTTGTGAGTGGTGCTGGAAATCAAACTCAAGTCCTTTGGAAGCCCTGTCAGTGCTCCTCATTGCTGATCTATCACTCTACCCCTCATTTTAAAATGTTATTTTAAAGTGCTGCATGTTCTCCTGAGATTTGTCATTCACTTGCCATTCCCAATTTACTCTTATAATAACTATTTAAGGCCTTTGAATCTTAGTTTAATAACTCTTTCTGATGTTTGTCTGATTTTTCTCATCTCTCATTCAGTGCTCTCTCTCTCTCTCTCTCTCTCTCTCTCTCTCTCTCTCTCTCTCTCACA
>NW_004949096.1:25203113-25203878 GCF_000317375.1 Microtus ochrogaster
CCTCATACTTCAGTGCTTCAGCATTCTACTTCCCATGCTTTCTATTTCTTTTAGTCTTTTTAAAAATCACTGTACCCTGGATATTGTAGTTTTGTAATTACTCTGCTTTATATTATCTTCCCCATGAAGATTATGTCTTGTTTTAAAAGGCAGTTAAATTATTAATGAATCTCCTACTTAATCTTGTACTGCCTTGGTGTATTTTAATTTTTCTTTTATACTCCTTAGACTGGGAGTATAATTTTTCTGGATTTTAATGAAAATACAATAATTTTTTAAACCCCTCTAAAGAGCAAAACTTAAAGAACAAATTTTGACACCCTAGATCCGGGTATCTACATGAGCCTGTGCTCATACTTAACATTCCAGATATTGTTTCTTTTGCATACTTACAATATGAACCTGTACTAGTGGCCGAATCCTTGAGGGTAGTCTGGTGCTTCTGTCTTATCTGGAATTCTCTCTCCACTTTCCAGTCATTCTGGCAATACCATATTGAAGCCTTTGACCTCATAGCACCTCTTATAAACGGAGCCTGTGTACAGATGTGTACCTTTGTGAGAAAGTGTAAGTCCATATGGAAGTCTCCTGGCTACCTTTTATCTATAAAGAGATGTGTTCCTTCCAGCTGCGGTTGTCACCACCACCTTTGAAGAGTTCATTTCAAATGCTCATCCAGAGGGTGTTACTGTTATTGGCATTATATTAGTAATTCTCTACCGTTGCCCAGAACTCCACCAGTGTTCGCAGCACTTTGAAGATGTT
>NW_004949096.1:25204028-25207293 GCF_000317375.1 Microtus ochrogaster
GGCTGGTCTCGAACTCACAGAGATCCGCCTGCCTCTGCCTCCCGAGTGCTGGGATTAAAGGCGTGCGCCACCATCGCCCGGCTCACAAGCGTGTTTCTAGGCATTGAGGCAAGAGACTCTAGAAGAGGAGGAGTAGGGTGCCAAAGGGAGAGGTGGTACTATTAGCAATAGGATTAAATTGAGTGTAGCTTTAACATGAACAAAAGAAAAGAGAGGAGGTGAGGACACAAAGAAAGCAAGAGTGGATGGTAACTGCGAATTAGGACTTACTGTGGAGGAAGACAACCTTGTGGAAAAGGAGATGAACAGAAGGACACCAAGCAGTATTCAGGTTTCTTTATGGAACACTGACAGTTGTGAAGGACTCAGGTAATAAAATCAAGTATGAATCTACACTGATAGAGTCTGGCTTCTTGTAGGTGCCATGCCATGTTGTGAGATATGAAATACGAGAAAGAAATTAGGCTAGACAAGGAAATGATGATGGAGCATTCACAGAGTCTTTAAGACACCAAGAGAGAGTTCTCACAGGTGTGACAGTTGGAATGAGAGTGTCCCCCATAGGCTCATGTGTTTGAACACAGTTGGTTGTCCTGTGTAGGGAACTTACAGAACCTGTAAGATGTAGAGAGTTCCTGGACTAAATATGTCAGTGAAGGCGGGTTTTAAGGGTTTATTGCCTCGGCTCAGTTCTCTTGTGGGTAATGAAATGTGATCCACCAGCTTCTTGCCAAATGGAGTGATGAGGAAGCCTGGTGACCTCGAGTGGGGAAGAGGGAGCAGGGAGGGGGGATGAGATTTGGGGGAGGAAAGGTCACACAGCAAAGGGAATGAGTGGCAGCAATTGTCCAGGGTATAATACACTAGAGTATAATCTTCATGGCTTAATGGGGCCAGATTAGAGGATGATGGACCCAGTGCTGGAACACAGAAGATGGAAGGTTGGCCATCATTCTGTTAACTACACATTCCCTTTCCGCAGATGCCAAAATGCCTGTTGAAAGCTTTCCTGTCCAAGATAGGGATGAACAGAATGGCTGGGCATGTGTATTATCACAAGGCAGTGGTCTGGCTCCAAGATGGCATGCTGTGGCGCCACTGTGCATCTCTGCACTGCGCCGGAACTATGTTAGATTGTTGTTCAAATTGGTCCAGAGACTATTATGTTATCTTGTAGACAGGATTAAGAGAAAAAAATATGTTTATCTGTCCCCCTGTGGACTCATCAACAAATGATTGGGGTAGGATCCTGAATGCTCAAATTCTGAAGGCACAGGTCCACATTCCAGTTCTTTCTCCCTGAGCAGTTACACTGCTTTCTTCCGGCAGTTTCTCTATAACTTTTATACTCACATTCTTTGCCTGATCTACTATTTCTAACAGACAAGAAGCAGAGAGAAACAGATGTCAACAGCAATAGCATGGGTGTCAGTGGCGGTTCATGTTGACTGTATTAATGAACTTGTCATTTGGTGGATCCATAGTTAAAGAGGGAACGGGAAAAGGCATCCTTTTAAGTCTGAGATCTCTTCTCATCTATATTGTCCTCCCCCCTGCCTGAGTTATTAATGCTGTCGCGATGACTTACCTGCTAGAGGCGATGCCGCCCCTTTATATTTAAAAGTAATCTGTCCCTTAGCGAAGGAAATCTCCTCGCAGAATTTATTCAGTGTGTAAAGTAGCACCATGGATCTGCTGTTCATTCGTCATCTGCTTGTTCCCAGCAGGCAAATGGCCCCAGGTGACTTATGACTAGGAATTATTCACACCCAGGCACCTCTGGGCTCAATTCCTTGCTCTTCATACCTAATCACTGCTATTTTGGTCTCGATTAGCAGTATTATTTTCTTTTTTTATCAACTTGAGAACTTACTAATTAGTTCACAAAGAGGTACCTCTTTTCTGTGATTAGAAAAGTCTTTTTTTCAAGTTGCTTCTTTTACGCAGAAAAATGAGGTGTTGCGTTTGTTTTAGACTTTAAAAATCAAAGCCTTGTTCTACCAAAAAAAATAAAATTGAAATCATTTGTGACCTTCTGAAGATAAATGCTTACTCATAAATTTATAAATCACACTGTATTTGCAGAGAAAACTAGATATTGATTCAAAAAGGTACCTGACTTTACTTTCTCCATCTTGCAAAACTATTATGCAAGATAACCGCTCCGGCCAGAGCATCTACCTGTCACAGTAAGGACTGTTTCATAAAGGAAGTGTTTAAAGTGTTTTCAGATGTTAAGATTTATGGACATTAAGAATACTAATCTTATTTCTCCTTTTCATGAAGTGTGCATATACTCATGCACACTTATTTGTTCTTAAATAATGGCTCAAGCAAGTGTTATGGACTGAGACATTGTTCAACATTCTCACATAATATCTTGTTTTTTCTCAACTCTCTGACATGTAGGGAATAGGTGATTTTAAATAGTTCAAAACCACTCTGGGGAAATCATGGGTGTTTTCTCACTTGAATTGTATCCAGGGATGACCACAGAGTGTTCCTAGTGTGGACATCCCAGGAGTTGCTGCTTTTTTCATGAAGATATTTCATATCATCTTTCTCCCTTTTCATATAAACTCCACTAAGCTTTGCCCAATGTCTTTAAAGCATAAGAACAATTAGTACAGAGAGCCATTGCGAGCAGCTCTCAAACCACTGGATTTCTTTTTCAGTTAAAGCATGGTTAGAAAAATTAAGAAACGTCTGACCTAGTGAGCCGTTTTTAATAGAGTACTTTAATCAGGATTTTTGCCCAGAGCCCTACTTTTGTACTTGAATATATATACACATCCTAAGACATTTTTCTTCAAAATAGGATGATATTTCATCTCTTTGGGGGTGGACCAGCTCTACTTTTGCCTGAGTACAGTGGGTGGAATAACTAATCACTGCTCCACCTTTGCAACCCCTAGAGCATCACCTTCTGACTTGAAATTTGAGTTATTACCCTAATAATCTGTGGCACCTATCTATGCTCAAAAATTTTCATTTCTTTTACTTAAAGATGCAGACGGTACCTGAAATGTGTGCAATGTATTGCCCTTCCACAAAAACCTTAGTTCTACACCCAGAGTACTTTTTGTGAAAAATAAGCTTCAAATATGAGGATTTGTTGTTTTTGTATGTCACTGAAGGTGGGTTTTAAGGGTTTATTGCCTCAGCTTAGTTCTCTCTCTGTCTCTCTCTGTCTCTCCCTGTCTCTCTCTGTCTCTCTATGTCTCTCTGTGTCTCTTTCTGTCTCTCTCTGTCTCTCTCTGTCTCT